>NC_090876.1:31727022-31732022 GCF_036669935.1 Montipora foliosa
CCATCCTGCACGTCATTACCATGCGGATGGAATTGTCACTGAAACTTGGAAAATATTCGACCCGAGAAAAGAAGGACAAAGGGAAATTAAGGAAAGTCAGAAAAAGTCATTTCTGTCTAAGCTTAAGGAGATAAATCCGTCAGCACAACTCCCTGGTTTGTTTGAAAGTGAAACTTTTCAACATGAGAGGTTAACTCAGCTGCAGTGCAGAGCAGAACAGTATCTTACTGAGGTTCCTCCTTCCACAGAACCAAAGGTACTTATGAAAGGGTTTTTGGACAACATGACTCTCACACAAAATGAAGTCACCAACATTGAGAAGGCCACCAAAGGTCAAGCTCACTCATCATCATGGTCTGAACGAAGAAAAGGGCGCATCCCTGCTTCAAATTTCAAGGAAATCAGTGATAAAACAGTATCTCATATTCAAGAGGTGCTGTGAAGCCAAAAACTACGCCTGTTATTGCCAAACTCGTGTTTGGGTGGCAATCTATCTGCTATTAAATGGGGAAGAGAACATGGAGATGTTGGATACAAGGAGTTTCCAGTGCAAGCCACCTCTACGCACAGACACTGCAATTTGCAAAAATGTGGGCTTTTTGTTCTCCCAGCCAGACCATATACGGGAGTTTCACCTGATGGACTTATCATATGCTCATGCTGCGGCATCTCAATAATTGAAATCAAGTGTCTGTATGTAATACGTGTTTGAGATGTTTGGGAAAAAACTGAGATCCTAGAACTTACAGATGGAGAGATCTCGTTACGACGTGTCATAAATTATGTAAATGTGACGTCACAATGTGCCCGACGTACTTCTTGAGATTTACACAAATAAAGAAAACAGGTGTGTTGATCATCGTGATACTACCTCGTTACAATAGTTGTAACATTGGTGCCGGGAGCAGGATGGTAAAATTGACAGAGGATATAAACAAAAGGAAATTGATCCGAGCAGTCTACAAAGGACACTACACAAAGGAAGAGATTCTAAAAGACAGAATCAGCTCTGATGTTTCAAGACGATATATCGGACTGGCAATTCAAAATTAAACAATTTCTCAAGAGTAAACAAGAAACACTGGTGAGTCAGTTCCATCATAGTAGTTTCAAGCGCAGAATTTTTCTGGAGTCTTTACACTCAAACATCGATAAGAACTCTGTGAATGAAAGAATGGAGTTCCCAAGGCCATATGTGCCGCTGTTAAGATCTCCTGGGAGCCAAAATAAGAAGCAGTGATCTTTGAATTTTAGATTCATTGTCCCCTGAAGAAGAACCAGAGATACGGTTCGAATATTTGGGAAACCTTTTTAATTTTAGATCAGTTTTAAGCCCCTTTTTTAGCATTTTATAAAAGTACCAAAGCCTTGTATGTATATCAATTTACCAAAGATAAAATCAAATCCTTTGGAGGAGATCCACTTGAATGGCTCACATTCTGGGATAGCTTTAGTATAGCTATTGATAAAATCTCGAACTAAGCGATGTTGAAAAAATGAATGATCTAAATGGACTGCTTAAAGGAGAAGTAGTGCACGCTATCTCCAGGCTGCCTTTGACTAAAGAAAAATTCTAGAAAGGGAACTGAGCTATTAAAAGAGTGCTTTGGCAAAACCCAAAATTTGACCAACGCTTACATGGAGTCATTATCCAAGATTCACGCGCCATCAAGTGACACTAAAACTTTAAGGGAATTTTACGATTTATGTGAAACCAATATTCGTGGCTTAGAAACACTTGGAATAATGACTGAATCATGTGGAAGTTTGCTAATTCCCATACCCCTCAAGAAAATACCCGAGGACATACGCTGCTTAATATTCAAAACGGATCCTTTATCAGATAGCTCCCTAGATAGATTGAGGGTAGCCATACAACAAGAAATTGAAACACGAGAGAAAAGCCACATATCCTCTTTAGAAGATTCCACATTTTCTGCCATGGATGGAGAGGCATTCATACCAACCGCTGGCGCTCTACTAACCAATGCTCAGCAAAAACAAAGATTTCTCAACGGAAAACCGACAGTATCACGACCATGCACATACTGCGTCTTTCCTCTACATCAGTAGAGGAAAGGCGATCTATCCTTCAACGCCAACAAAGATGTTTGAACTGTCTTGGACTCAAACACACGAAAATTCAATGCTGCTCAAAAGGTTGATGAATGAAATGTAAGAAGAAACACCATACTTCCATCTGTGAGGAAAAACAAGAAAATCCAACACAAAGCTCATCATATCAAATGAAAGAAAACAAATTCAAACAGTGGTCAGTCACCTACAAATACCATGGCAAAGAACACAACCCACACGGGAGCAACACATTCCCTTCATCCTACAATCACATCCTGATGCAATCTGCCATCAAAAAGATCAGCGGAACCGGTAAACAACATCGTCAAGCTCGCATCCTGTTTGATACGGGATCTCAAAGAACCTTTATTACTCAAGATATGAAGAACAAACTTGAACTAAAAACAATGGAAAAAGAACTCCTGGATGTAAGTACATTCGGCTCATTTCAAAGCACTTAATTATAGAAAAACATACGATATTGTCTCCCTTTTGCTATCGACAGAAAAAGAGAATATCAAAATAAAAATGCTAGTAACTCCAATTATTTGTCCACCGCTATCAGTCATGATGAAGAATATAAAGATATTTCCTGAATTAAAAGGACTCAAACTTGCACATCGTTTGCAGTCATCAGAAAATCTTGACGTAATATATCAAACACGAGAAGGAGTTGAAAAACGAGGCCGAAGGCCGAGTTTTTTAACCGATTTTTAGGTGGTTGGATATTTGATTAAACACTCTTTCGAGTGTTTGATATTGCTTCTCAAAAGAATCAGTATTTTAAGAGATATTTGGGATCAAAGTTGGCGAAATTTTATGCTAATCAAGACCACATATCCAAACTTCCTTCACGGTAGTGATTTCTTTTGTTTTTGGCTTCTTATGAATTATTAATGAGTTTGAGAAGTAGATATCATCATTGGAAACGCCTATTACGGTCAGCTGATTACTGGAAAAATAATAAAAACTGGAAATGAAGCCTTGATTGCTATGGAAAGCAAATTTGGATGGCTCCTATCAGGACCCGTTCAAAACTCGACAACCATGAAAGGTTCAAAACCATGCCAGTAGAAGGGTCAAAACTCGACAACCTATTAACCAAGTTCTGGGAAATCAGCAAAATACCAGAGGAAAGCGACAAAAATGATGATATCATCATTAACTTTCAGAAGACCACCCGATTTAAAAAGGCAACTGGTAGATACAACATAAGACTCCCATGGAAACTAAACAAATGCGATCTACCAACAAACTTCATTTTAAGCAAAAGACGATTGAACAGTCTACTGAACAGCCTCAACAAGAAAGACCCAGGACTTATTAAGAAATACTACAAACAACTCCTTGAACAAGTTAATCTCGGTTTCATAGAGAAAGTGGGGAACCTCAATCTTCACGATGGCATTTTGCATTACATCCCCCACTTTCCTGTTTTTAAAACAGACAGCGTAACAACCAAGATGGGAATAGTTTATGACGCATCTGCCAGACTCCCTGAAGTGAAACAGTTACATTCACGTGTACGAAATTATTCAACGACTCCAATAAAGTTAACAAAGAACCTTGGAATCAGGTCTGGTTATGAGATGTTTGTTTACACCAGCAATAAGAATTTATTCGAACGCCATAGGTCCAGACGAGAACAAAGAAGTTACATGCCCTCCCTAACGTGGGCTACACATGCATGTTCAAGATTGACTTGCTAGTATGCGCATGCTTCTCATATTACTCCTTTGTTCCTGACAGGTGACGAGAAAGAATTCCAATCAAACTTCCGGTAAGTCTTGTTTAAGTTTTGATTTATCCTGCAGGTAAGTAAACTTTGACTCATTTTATATTTAAGCTCATTACAGGTCATTAGCTAATTTTAGCTCATAATGTATCTCATTACAGGTCATTGTACACCATTGTAGCTCATTGTCATCGAGCTTCAACGGCATTTCGGAGAAAAAAGTTGCACATTACCATGATCTGTGATGTACAGTCATCATACAAGCAGGTAATCTGTAATCTCAACTGCTTCTGCTATTGCTAAATCAATATTGGAATGAACAAGTTCCTTCAAGTTACCATTCAATTCACATTTAATTTTATTAAAACAGAGCTCTGTTGGGTTAAGATCTGGAGAATATGAAGGCGTATATAACAACTCAATTCCCATGGTACCAAACCATTCTTCCAAAATCTCACCTCCTCCAAAATGATGAGAAGATAAATTATCCATAATAACAATGTCAGCGACTTCGAGGCATGGTCTATCAGTCTCAATGTTTATGACGTCACCTGCCTCTTGAAAAAATGAAAGAAAACGGGCTGTGTTTGTAGCCCCGCTTACAACATTATAATACTCAGGGCCGTTCAGAGAAACCAGCATACTTAAAGTAGTATTCCGAGACTCGAGTCTCCTCCCTACTTCTACACATTGTGATCCTTTTGCGCCGTGTCCATACGTGTGAGTTCCCACATTAGGAATCTTTTTTCCCGCTTCGTCAAAAAATTTCAGGCTCCTTGGATCTTTTGAAGACATGTAATCGATAAACAAATAGGTTATCTGGGTTGAATCGCTCCATTGCCACATTCGTAAGTTTTTTTTCTTGAGTACTGCCGACCGGAAGGAAGCTTGCTTTTTATGGCTTGTGAAACGGCTGACATTGAAATTTGTTGCTCCCCAAGTTGTTCTAACTCCTCGATTATTTCAGAAGGGAACATGGATGGAGAGTGGAGCTTCAAAACTTCAATGATTTCACGGTCATCTTCCTTTAGTTTTTCGGATGTTAAGCCTCCTTTAGGTTTCACCAATCTTCTCATTTCTTCACAGTATCTAAACCACACCAAAGGCGATTTTACAGGGTTTACAGGAACAAGCAACTCCCTTGCAAATGGTGTAACACTCCGTGGAATATAACCCGTAATTCTGTCGC
>NC_090876.1:31739522-31742022 GCF_036669935.1 Montipora foliosa
GAATAGCTGTAAAAAGTCGATGGTTGAACTCACCACAGTGTCTGTTGACGGCCTCCTGGAAAAGATACATTTGTTGGCATCCCGTCCCATTCCTAAATTCAACTGATTTGAGGCACTGAATATATTAGAGGCCCTGAAGAATGCAGCTCAAGATGACAAACGTGAGAAGGCGGGATACTATAAGTATACCTTGCACGCGCAAGTTGCCCTGCCAAATCACCAGTTTCGTAATTTCTTGCTCCCCTTATTGGGGTATAAAGATCAAGAGTGAGTACTGGATGTTATCGCCAAGGTCGAAAAGAACAATCGCTGAAATCCAGTCAAGCAGGATTTCAGGGCAGAGCGGCAGGAAGAGACGTGCCAGCCCCTTATTATAGGCCTCTTCGTTGTTATTATTGTAATCATTTTGGGCACGTCAAATCGCATTGTTGACAACGGAAAAGGGAAATGGGGGCTTCAGGTGTTTCCCGTGGGCCTTCACAACAATCTCAGAATACAAATCGAGATAAGTAGCTTGATTCCGAGTTTGAACGAAACTTACTAGCCTTTACACAGTACTCTCCGAGGTCAGTACATTGGGTTGATTGGTTAGGGAACCCAGTTGGGGTCAGCACTGGGGTGACAGTCCTAGATCTTCCTGAGGGAGAAATCGACCAAACTATTCGTCGAGAAAAACTCGGGAGACCCAGCCATTTTACGTTTTAGAGACCCTGGCTGTTTCCATGCTGGAGAAACCATGAATATAGTGATCAGTGGAGGCAAATTGCGGGTGATTCTCCATCTCCTCAACAAGCTCAAGTTTTCGAATGGATACAGGATAAAGTGTCAATTTTTGAGTATTTTCAACCTTTTTCTGGCAATTTTAAAGGGAAGCAGTACAGTTCTGAACGCCCACCATCGGAACATTTCAAGAACAATTTGTCATGTAAGCCCCTAGCAGATTTTGTGAGACGTACTTTGATAGACCGCCTACAAACCGGAGCTATTTCGCTTGTTGGAACAGTGGCATCTGGTTCTTCCACTGACTGTGGGACCTTCTAAGTCGAGACTCTGCCACAATGCTCGGTTTTTGAACTTATGGATGAAAGACATGCCTTTCGAACTGGATACTCTTCATAACCTCCCACGATATGTAGGCCGTGACACTTATCAGATGATCCTTGATGACAAATCTGGGTATGACCACCTTCTTCTGACGAAGTAGAACATTTTTTGGCATTCAGTGGGGTGGTTGGTATTTTGTTTACAATACACTGCCTTCTGGTTGGAAGATATCACGGTATGTTCATCATTCAACTGGTCTGATGGTGTAACTTCTTCCGTTCGATGGGAATTCCCTGTTAGTTGTGCATTGATGATCGTCACAATGGTCAGCTTCAGATATCTCACAAGCAAGAAGCCTATTCTAGTTTTAAAAGTCTTGATGAACATAATTTAGCGGCTGCCAAATCTGCCATCTTTTTAGTTGCTTAATGTTGCTATTTCCAAGGTCTTGTGCACCTCTCGACCTGTCAAGATGGATAAGGCCCTGAGAGATGAAATCTCACAATGGCTTTTTTTACGTACGTGGGATGACCCTCTCCCTTGGAGGGATGAACGACATATCAAGAACGCATGGGTGGATGCTTCGGCTGATAACCAGGCAATCATACATTCTTGGCAGAGACAAGGTGTTAGGAGTCAGTCCTTGAATAACGCAATTAAGAAGTTATTTTTCACGACAATGAAAATAAATACTTCTCTCCATTTGGTGTATATTCCAACAAGTGAAAATAAAGCAGATGCACCCTCTCGCCGGTTGACAAATATGGATTGTAAACTCCACCCCGATATATGGGAAAGGGTACAACAAGAGTTTGGTGGCCTGCAAGGACACACCTGTGACCTAATGGCACTTGACTCAAATGCGATGACAGACCAGGAAGGTGTTCTCTTGCCACATTTTACCCCACATCCGTCACTGCAATCTTGTGGTGTGAACATATTTGCACAAGATCTGTCAAGTGGGGCTCCTTTTTTGAAGCATCCCTATGTTTTTTCCCCTCTCACTCTGGTAGGCCCCGTATTACGTTTTCTAAAAGTTCATCAGAGACCTTGTACATTTGTTGTCTTGGATGTTTATCCAAAGAAATACTGGTGGCCTTTGATTCAAAGCTGTGCTAGTAAATCATGCAGACTCAGAAATTATGGACCATGTTGGTTGGACACAAAGGCACACAGCTTTATATTATTTACAACTAGCTAAAGTCCTCAATCCTGCGGGTGCTTCTGCACGATTGTCTGCAGTAGACGTCCCCTCTGTTTCTTCAGAGTGGCAGGACAAAAACAATTTAAAGCGTTTTATTTGTGCTTTCCCCTCAGACGCACCTGTGAAAAGATCGCTTCCCGTATGACTTTCTTGTAATTTAATTGGGGTGGGAGGTTCGAGAACCATTCTAGGGTTCTTGTTTGAGGCTTAAGAGGAAATGTCCACTAAAACCGAGCGAAAATAAAAAAGGTC
>NC_090876.1:31749522-31757022 GCF_036669935.1 Montipora foliosa
GGTAAGATATTACCGTTGTGCAACAGCGAACCTAGTACGTTGAGGTCCAGTTACCTTCAGCGCCCAGCCGATATCCAGATTTCGTGCACTGGCGTGTTTGGTAGGGACACTTACAATGGGTACCATAGTGGCTCCTTGTCCCTCCAGTTCTTCTGCATATTGGACAGCAGCTTTGTCATATAAGCTTTCATGCTCAAGGGTATATTGGTGCTCACCACAGTCCAAGTGACGAAGCACTGAGGAATGCCTAATGAACTTTTTATACATCCGTCCTGCGGACAAGCAAAAAGGCTAGTCGAAGCATCTTCCCCTCCCGAGCCTGTGGATTCCTTTTCATCCCCTGAGGGCTTCGCGAAAGCAGTTGTTCGCCCTTTTATCAATGAAAATTTACTTTGGTGTCCTTGTGCTACCGCAAGGGCCGGTAAAGCGCCTGAACCTTGTCCAGAAGTCTTCTGTTGATACACGATCTTACCAGGACCGATTCCGTATGCCCTCCACAGGCGAATCCCCTTAGCTGAATACTCTATGTTGGATAAAAGGCTTACACCATCTATCTTGAATGCTGGAGTTTCCACGCTTGTAAACGGTTCACAAAGCGTGACATTAAGGGAAGGCACTCCACTGAAAGATACAATGGCTTTGAACATCTGTTCTGGTGTCTCGATGTCATTTCCTGAATTTAGGAAGACTCTCCTGTGAGACTTGATGGTCGCGCCTTGCGGTCACACGCACCCTTTTCTCCCTGTGGATCTGAAAAGTCAAGCCTCTTGAGTACGATGCCCTCCTTTTGGCCAAATTTGCTTGAGCTAATAATGACGTGGCCGCAGTAATAGCAGCCAGCATTGTCTTGCTGATAGTAGACGGTTGTCAAGCTTGGCATGATGGATTTAAGCTGCTGGATCACGTCTGCCATTACTGCGAGCACGGCATTGCTATCCTGACTGCAGGCCTTAAAAATATGTCAGCATTTGTATTTCGCCATCTACTCTCATAAACGCAACACTGATATGCCAAAGAATTCCTCGTTTTCCAAACCAGTCTGTCTGGCTTTCGCGGTACTTCTGTGGCAAATACTTCATGGCCCAGTCCTGGATGACAAGGACAGAGGATTCGTTTAGTGATTCCAGGAAGTCAATCCTTGCTGAATCTTGGTGGATTGAGCGTAAAATATGAGCCTTCCACGATACTATTTGAGCTTTTGCCTGTTTTACTAAGAAACGCATTTCTTCACAATCGTCATCTGATAAATTGCTTTCATTTTTAACGAGTGCATTGTCTGTTTCATCCATTGTTGATGCTAACAACTCGCAGCAATCGCAACAGTCGTTATCGCTGTGTTTGCAGTCATCATAAAAGCAAACAACCTGCAATCATCTGCCACAGTTGAACCCTCACAAACATGCACCTGCAATTGAAAACAACACTTCTCAGTTCTCTTACTGTTTAAGGATTAAAAAACCGAAAATGAAGTTATACATGCTCTACTCTTAAATCAATTAAATTAATGATAGAACAAAACCCATGAATGCTTCAACATCAACCTGCGTGATGTATTTGTTAATTCACTTCTTTTATTGTTTTTGTTTTTTTCATTGATTCAAAGCTACAAGTTTCTATATGCCAGAAAAGTATGATAAAAAGTTTGCATGCTTCACCAGCAACACATTTTAGTTAACAGGAACCTCTAATTTTTGAGAACTTGGGGTGGATATAAGTTAAGCTTTTGAAGCAGCGTATAAATGTAAACCACTGTTCATGATAGCATCTCCGTTTACAGCGGTTTCTCCTTAGTGTGACCTAAATGATCAATGAGAAAACTTACCCTGTAATCACTTTTAAGGTAGCGTTTTGCCGCACGTAGGCCATTCTGCACATCCTTGACCCAGTGCATCCCTTTTCCTGCGTCCCCAAGTTTCTCAGCTACTTCTGCTAGGTTGTCAAATGCCTGAGCACCCGACGAGCTTATGTAGTCGAGGCCTTGAAGAGATTTCGTTGAAGATGCTGAGCAGACGGATAATACTTGCAACAATGTGCTACGGGTCAACGCTCTGAAGTTACACTCATCACAATATGCTGTGTACTGCTGTACCACTCTCTCAGGGATTAGAGTTCTAATAACATTTGGGACCTTTATTGTCGTTTTGTCGCTGAGTATGATAGAGCGCTAGCCAAATGGGAGATCTTGCATGATATGTGGGCTCGTTATAAACATAATGAAATGTTCAATCTGCGAGGGGGAAACACCCCGTCTTGGCGCTCTTTCATGAAGTACTGGCATTCCCCTGCCATGTGTCAAGCAGTGACGTTTGGCTTCCGTGTAGCTGGATTTTGTCAGATCTGGTACGTATTTAAGGAGAGTCTTGCAACGTACTTTGTCTGCCATTATCGATAGCATTTGTCGCCGTGTTGCCCAGTTGCTGGCAGCACCATAGCACTCAGAAAGAGCTGCCATGAGCGTCTCATCTACGTTGCTTTCTGGGGAAGCCTCCTCACTCGAGATGAACTGTTGCGTAACACGCCTGAGGAGGCCACCTCGCTGAACAAAGACTGTGAATCCTGAAGGCTTATGTCATTAAGTATAGCGACAGTGGCTTGACCTGCTTTGCGCGTGTAGTAGCGTTTCATTTGCGCACTCGCCTTCTCCCAGTGGGTGTACAGCTGTGATCTTACCAGACTTATGTCTACAGAGGGCTTCTTTTCGTCTGCTCTCAACAAAACTTCTTCATCTTCATTTGACGTATCACTAGGGTCGTACAAATTTTGACCCGGGGTAACAGGAGTGCTCTGAGGAACAGAACCCTAAAAGGGAAATAAAAATTTTTTTCTTGAAAGTTATATGATCCACCTATTTGTTTTCGAAGGAAGTTATTCATTTCCATAGGATCCTTTCGGGCTTTTTGCCATGATGTATTTAAGGTGGCTCCCTAGAGTATTTGTGAATAACGTCACTACAGGAAAGAAACCTAGTTAATTTCTCTTGAAGGTTTCCCTGTAGACATTTACCAGTACGGGTACCGATATAAGACGGGTTATTTTTTGGGTGTTAATTTTTAGATTATGGACGTTGCCATGGCAACATCACATCTAATGACAGGCAGATATACTCCTATTTTTCGTCTAAATTCCTTAATATTTATACTTTGCCACATTATGGAAATGATATTGCCTGGCATTTTGAAGCAGTAAAAAGTCAAGGTCGCTGAGACGCTTTTGCCAATATTCTGTAATCTGTCTTTTCCTTTACTATATCCAGACAGTTCTCTTACTGATCTGACAGATTTTAACAAATGTAGGGTAGTTGATAGGAACTGTATGTGGTTAGAACTGAGCCAATTTAAAACAAATTTTACCCAAGGAAATGCGAGAAAATTAGCAGTTAATTTTACACATTTGGTCACGCTGCCGTCATAAAGATTAGAAGAACATGCACGATTCAGGCTTTACGCGCCATACCAGTGCCCAGCCTGCGGGCATCCATAAAACTCTAGGGAGCCTCCTTAATTGATTTTTTTTGGTCTTTGGCCTTACACACGTCACCATTCCTTTGGCCCCAGTCAATCCAATTAAAAAATAAAATCCTTCAATGTCTTTTAGTAAAGCCACCAAAAGCCACACACACTTTCCCAAGACATGGCCAAAGTATGCGCAGGAAACTCACAAAATTAGGATCTCTTGACCAAAAGTACAGACTTACCAGAGACATTTCTGCAAAACTGTGTGTGAGACTTCCTTTCGTTATGCTTGAAGGCGTTGCTATGCTAGTCTCACCAAGTAAGCTAGCTGCAAGCATCTCTCTGCAATCTCTACAAATACCTACAGATAAGATGACATATAATTATTCAGTGAGGCACGCACCATCCTATGTAGATCTGTGTTGTAAATTTTTACATTCACTATGATAACGTTTGTCAGATTTCCAACAGTGCACAAAATGGTTCCGTAACATTGCAAACTCTGCCTCAGAAGTCATCCCCTGTTGATTGACCCCAGAGCATCTCTTAACTACTCAGTGACAGCTCTAGTCATAGCAATGAATTTGCCAATTACAATCCGGATGAGTGAAAATATATGTTAGATTTGCAACTTCTGATCCTGACTGTACTCACACGCACAGCTTACAGAGCGCACACGGCTTAACTTCGCAGTAACATAATTGATTACATACCAGATCCTGCAGGAACAAAGACCCCTGTGTAACGGAGAATTTCCTTTGACTCCTTCTTGCCAATACCACGATCGGCCTTCCTTCTGTTGGTATGCTTAGCAAGCCCAGCTGGAACACGACATCGATTTGCTCCCCTTTGCCAACCAATTCCCAAGCTAGAGCGATGCGCTGGACAGACTGTCCATGCAGAAATTTTACTTGGAAAGGAAAACGTGGAGGCACGAGCGAGAATGAGTTCAACCTCGGAGGAAATATCACTTATTCCAACACTCCTTACATATTCGCTAATACCTCTGTCACACAATGATAGGGGCACGGTATCACCACTGGGATATCGCTTGTCACAATCGCAAATACCTCCAACTAACTTAAAGAAAGAACATTTACTTTCCATGACGAAAGGGCAGCAATAGCTGTCCTGGCAGTCGCTTGAAGAAACGTAACAGGAGAAGTGCTCTGGACAAGCTTTTTTTTGTGGCTCTCAATGAAAGCTAGTCCTGTGAATCAAAGCCAAATTTGAAATTTCCTTAACCACCCGCCTCGTTTCTCACTGTATATATTTTAGAATGAATTTTTCTCTCATTAATTCAAACGACATTTTAACATGATTCGATTTAGAACATTTACTTTCCATGACGAAAGAGCAGCAATAGCTGTCCTGGCAGTCGCTTCAAGAAACGTAACAGGAGAAGTTATCTGGACAAGTGTTTTTTTGCTGCTGTCAATGAAAGCTAGTCCTGTCAATCAAAGCCAAATTTAAAATCTCCTTGACCACCCGCCTCGTTTCTCACTGTATATATTTTAGAATGAATTTTTCTCTCATTAATTCACACAACGTTTTAACAACATTTTCGTAATATTTTATCCCTGATGCTATTACGTTTGGATTAAAAGAAGAAAACCAAGAAAGTGATGTCATTATTTCAGTAATGCACCGGAAGTTGTCACGATCCTACCTTGAACAGTTGGCTGTTTATTAACCTCATCATATTCTGAAATTTCCACTTCTCTCCCGTATCGCTTACCCAAGACAAGACAAAAAAATTCTCATCGCAACTATCATCGAGGTAGGCTGCAACTTTGTGCTTATGTGACATTTTCAGCGACAACTGTTCAAACGTTTCCTGCAGTGCAAATGTTTTACGCGTGTGGACAGATCGATTTTGCCGATTTTGAGAGTGTTGATACTTTGCGGTTATAAAAATCCCGGTCCACCCTTCTTTGCTAAAAATTCGTGTTGGAGCGGCTACGCCTTCCACTTCCCTGAAAGGGCTCGATCAATTCTCCCATATCGTAATAACAATGCACGTGAAAGGCAAGTGTTGGGAAATAGAAGACTAATGGAAATGGGCCCACACAAGGACAGCGAAAAACTCTGACCAGGGTGGGAATTGAACCCACGACCTTCGGGTTAGATCACTGCTGCTCTACCAACTGGGCTATAAGGTCAGACGGAAGCAGGCCGTTGGAACTGATGATGTTAAAGTCACGGCAATGAACATGTTCAGCTACAAGGAAGGACTATGTTTTTTGCAAACATTGGCCGTGTAGCACTTATATTGAACAGACTTAACTGATTAGAGTGTAACTGATTAGAGTGTAATGTGAAGTGCTAGCAAGTATGAAGGTGGTCATGTGGCAGCTCATAAAGGGAGATACCTGGACGGCAAAGTTGCTGAGTTATGAGGACGGAAAGGACCTGGGAACGATACTTGTGAGCACTGGGGACGATACTTGTGAGCAATGCCATTTCAAAGGAAGTCAAACAATCGGAAGACGCAAGCCACATCAAAGAAAGTTTGGAAGAGTACATAGATCAATTTGAAGGAATTGGGAAGCTAACAGAAATCCAGGTTGATTTAAATGTTGACCGCAAATTTAAGCCCGTCGCACAGCCACCATGCTGACAACCATTTAGCATACGGGAGAAAATGGGAAAAAGAAATACAATACCTTCTGGACCAAGATATCATTGAAAAAGTTAATGAGCCAACAGGATGGGTATTGCCACCAGTGGTCACTCCTAAGAAGGATTACAGCCAGATTCGCCTGACACACCCAGCACCCCACGATAGACAACGTTGTCAACAAGCTAATGAAATGTAAAGACTTCAACGCACATTGGTTTATACCGATACAAGAGGCTGAACTACAAAGGAACCACTAAGGAACATGACGAAAACCTGGAGGCGCTCCTAAAGAAAAGTCGCGGAAAGAATGTCATGTTGAATAAAGGAAAATGTGAATTCAACAAAGAACGCGTGGTCTATTATGGCTTGATGCTCTCAAAGGAAGGAGTATCCCCAGCCCCTTGCAAGGTACAGGCTATCAAGGAGGCGGGCCGCCCAAGAAATGCAGCAGAACTTAATTTGTTTCTATGTACAGTCAGGTATAGCTCACGGTTTACGGAAGCCAGCAAGTATCAGACAGCAGTCTGCAAACTCGGGAAATTACTGAAAGAAAAATGTGAATGGATACAAGAGCACACAGAAGCATTTGAAAAACTGAAGAACATGCTCAGTAGTCACATGGTACAAGCCTACTTTGACCCCCAAGCAGAACACAAACTCCATGTGGACGGGTGTCCGATGGGACTAGAAGCCACTCCCACGCAGAGGAAGCTTTGAGAACAAGTGTGGCAAGTGGTGCAGTATGCTAGTCGAGGCTTCACAGACATAGAAAAACGGTAAAGAAAGATCGAACTAGAAGCCTTAGTGGGTGATTTTGGTTGCAAAAACTTTCACCTGTCCTGTATGGGATACCGTTTCAGATGGTGACAGACCACATACCTCTAGAACGTGTATTCAACAAACCCACACATGCAACATCCATCCGGGTGTAGGGGATCGTAAACAGGATGTTGGATTATGACTTTGTTGTTGAATACCGGTCCGGAAAGGAAAACATACCAGATTACACATCACGAGCCCCTTGACGCCAAACTCGAACTCAAACTACCAAGGAAGTGAAAGCCTATGTCAACTACGTTGTAACATGCAACATGCCCAACGCAGTCACTAAGGAGCAAGTGCAGAAAGCCACTGACGAAGACACTAAACTACTAGCATTAAAGGGGTGCATCCACCAAGGCTGGATTGACGCAAAGGCTGAGAATTTACAGCCGTACAAGCATGTTTTCAGTGAACTTGCGGTACTGGACGGAATAGTAGAGGAGACAAGTATGTTCTACCTGAAACACCAGTACCAGAGGATGGTCGAGATTCCAAATGAGGGGCACCAAGGACAAGTTCGGATGAAACAGCTGCTGAGGGCACATGTTTGGTTCCTGGGAATGGATTCTCTGTGAGACAAGTTTGTATCCACATGCATTTACT
>NC_090876.1:31779522-31794522 GCF_036669935.1 Montipora foliosa
CTTGTCAGTTGTGCCTACACTAGAATGTTTTGGCTTTCTGTTATTTCTTGGTTAATTACTTACAATATGAAAATTGACAAGCTTGATGAAGTAACAATTCTGTTTGGTATTTTCAATAACAACCCAGGGAATTGTTTACTAAATCATTTAATCATTCTTGGGAAATATACCATTTATTTATGCCGCTGTAAAAATATCAAAACAACTGAAACTCGAAAACTAGAAAAAAAAAAACTTTTGTAGTTTCTGATAACTATTTACTACTTGTAGCTTTTGTTGAGTTTTAAATCAATGATAGAGAGAGTTTTGGCGATTTGAACCCGGACTGGCTGGATTTAAGTTTTTTTCTTACATTTCAAGTTATTGTGGAACGTTTGGTTCCACGTTAATCTACCACTGAAATCAACATTACCAAATTGTAAGATTAGAACTTAGGACTGGAACATAGAACACACAATTACGGAATTTAGATTTTTGAGCATTGAGAGAAATGGAGTACAGATGTTGTCTTCTTGTCTTCACCATGGCAGATTTAAACAGTTTTCAAGGAACAAGTGTCTTTTTGTCTTCGCCACAGCAGATTTAAACAGTTTGCAAGGAACTAAGCCAGGATTACGGTAAATGGTCAACGCACATGAAGCAGAATGGATACATCAACTTCTGCTCTGTTAAAAATTACATATTTTTGCCATTTCTCAACTCGAGTAAACCGCTTCTCTCTCCAAAATACTTTTGTAAGTATATTCTTCACAACTTGATGCGGTATTCTACTCCTATATGGCAGTCTAAACTCCACAAAATTGGAAAGCCGTACTCATCGACTCTAGTTCTTTGTTAACGTGCATGCATTAATGAGCTTTGACATGGGTCTTATTCCGGCCCTGGTTCTTCTTTTGTCATCACTGGTGGTCTGCAAAACAGCATTAGACTATCCCACAAACTCCTCTCAAGTCCCCCAAATCATGTTGGATTCTTGTTATCGCCATTTCTGGCCAGGGAAGTTTTTAGTCTGGTAATCCATGTATTTGCATATTTGCTTCTTTGTCAAACCATGTTACCGGCCATTTAACAATCTTGTCACGGTCCAACGCAAGCCTTCTATTGTTATTACTTCTCATGACTGGTGATACGGGCCATTGTGTCAATCCTGGCCTGTGTAAATTCCCTTGCGGGTCTTGCAGTAAACCCGTCAAAGAAAATCAAGCTGCAATAGAATGTGAGAACTGCTTTCTCTGGTATCACAAACACAGATACACCAATCTACAAAATCATATAAGGCCTTTCAAAACAACTCTGGCCTTACATGGATTTGCGTTTCGTATTTGTTTCCAAACTTTGCCACTACATGGTTTTCATCGCTGATCAACTTCACCTCTGCAAACGACTTCTCAGCCTTGGAGAACGTCACGGAAACCTTTCTGTCTTCCCCTTTTTGTCCACAGATGACATCATCTCCTGTTATCCTACGAAACCATACATCAGATAAGAATGAAAGGAACAACATCACATTTTTCTGTGCTAACATAAACGGCAGTAGGGGGAAAAAGTTAGAACTCCAATCGTATCTAGAAGTCGAGAACCCTGATATTGTCGCCTTGAAGGAAACAAAAATCGACGAGTGTGTTCTAGACACTGAATTGTTTCCACTGGAATTGGGCTATGCTGTATTCCGAAAGGACAGGGTGATTGGCGGTGGATGTGTTATTCTAGCTATTAAATCATATCTTGACCCACTTCAATGTAACAGCATTAATACTGAGAGCTCTGAAAGTTTATGGGCCAAGATGCGACTGAATGGTCAACAATATTACCGTTGTAGTTACTATAGGCCTCCAGACCAGCATTATTCTGAGCTATCAGCGCTACATGAACAGCTCACTGACGTTTGTAAACTTCATCCAACTGACAACCCACTGGCTATTCATGTGATGGGTGACTTCAATTTCCGTTACGTGGACTGGGAAACGGTTACCAACAGGAATGTGATCACCTTTCCCACAAGTGAAGCAAAGACCTTGGATCTCTTGATGACCAATCGCCCGGGGCATGCATCAAATATTAGATCACCAGCTAAGTTCAGCGATGACGATGCAATTGGCTGTTCACTCACCTGTGCTACTCCAGCTCAACGCAAACCACGCCGTAAGGTTTACCTGTACGCCAAAACGGTTTTTGACAAAATCCGCACTGACATGACTCAACACAAAGATGAGTTGTTTCAATCTAGCTGTAATGATAGTTCTGTTGAGGAGGACTGGTCGGCATTAAAGAATTGTTTGCTGAATTCGATCGAGAGGATCATTCTGTCATAGTATGTCAGTGGCCGTGATAAGTTGCCTTGGTTATCGCCATATTTACGTCGCCTAATTCACCGGAAACACCGCCTTCAAGCAAAATTCAAAAGTACAGGCAGTGCGAGGCTTTGCCACAAATGGCGCATGGTGACAAGGAAATTGAACTCGTGTCTCCGTGTTGCACGTAACAACTATATTAATAGCGTCACCGGGGATGTCAAATCAAATCCCAAGTAGTTTTGGAAATTCATCACTTCTCAACGTAAGGACAGCCAGTCTGTGTTGTACATAGATTGACACTTTTTTCCGTTCTGTTATTGTTGCAGTTGATTTGTTTGATTATTAACTTCCGGTCTCTTTGCGACGTCGTTGATTTAGAACTTAGGGTTAGTATTTCAATAGCACATGCTTTAAGTTTTTCGGAGTCGCATGATAGGAGTCGTACGGAGTTTACAAGAAGTCGTTTGGAGAAATCAGGAGTTTTTTCTTTGGCTTTCTAAGCATCCGGAACACAGATCAGATGTAAGTAGTTTTCCTTTTTTATTTCTCGCTTTCAGAATTGTAATTTCATGCTCCATTGTGACACATACAATCGGCCATTTCATTGGTAGTTTTTACCATGAGTGATGTACCAGCGGCTCAGCCCAAATCAGAAAGAAATATTAAAATCATTTAAAACTGTGTACCACTTGTGGGAACGCGCCACCTTATCAATCACAGAATAGCCATCTCCCTGAATCTGACCCTGAGAAGGCTTCAACTCTAAACCAGCAATTTTGTGATAACTTCTCATCTGAGGACACTGTATCAATCCCGCTTTTAAAGCGAAAGTTCTCCAATATGCCTAACATCCAAATCACTGAGACTGGGGTCTTCAAATTACTTGCTAGCCTTAAAGGGGCTAGGTCACGCTATTTTAGGTAATTTTGTTTAATTTTGTTAATTATGAGCTCTAAACGTCAAATTGGCAGAGGAAGAGTCTTTCATTTGCAAAATCATGGCCACATAACAACTAAGAATGATTTTCGTGCTTTGTAAATGACATTTTGATATAGACTGATATAAATTTGAAAAGAGGTGGGCTGACATTTTTCAAATTTACCCAAATTCAATCCATTTCAATCCTCTCCAGTTTTGTCCATCGATGTCCCTTCTTGGCTTCCCTGTGTTTTGTTAGAGTTCTATAGTTTTGAACAGTTATTTTGATATTTTAGTTAATTCTATGACCATTCGATCAGTACTGAAATTGCTGAAATTGCATGACCTAGCCCCTTTAAGACATACAAGGCTGCTGGTCCCGATAGCCTACACCCCATAGTCCTTAAAGTGCCACTGTGACGAAATTTCACATTTCTTTTCCTCTTTTTTTTTATGCAGAATAACTTACCGTCATGTACGATGTCCTTTCACCGATAAAGAAAAAAATAAAGTTTTCCTTCAATAAAATTTGCTGCTCGAAAAGTGAAAATTTTCGTCTGCCATTGCTCGAAATTAGTTCCAGTTGAGCCCGCTTAATTTGCAGCGGCCTCTCTAATTGTGACGTCATATTCCTAACGCAATTGTTGAACGCTTGATTTCAGTCGGTTTTTGGCTATAGTACTTGCGAAATGTCTGTCGATTCGGAAGTTCAATTTGGGGAAAGTTTGTCTGAAAGCAGTAGTGAGGGTTGCTCTGTGTCTTCAGAGGCTAGCTTCTGCTCAGCAAGTGATTTCCAATCATACGATGACAGTGCCGAGCCAATTGCCACTGAAGAGGAAGCTACGCAGTACGGTGAACAAATAGCTGTAGAGGAAGAAGAAGAGGACATGCTTCTCAGTCGATTTGCTGGCGAGACAGATCTACCAGACTGGTATTTTATTTTTTCTTTGTTTTCGATTCTTTCTGCTCTTACCGATCCGTCTACTTTTGTAAAAAGAGCTAATTTTGATCATGATTCGATCTGTGTCTCCCCTAATTAACAAGTTGTTTTTAGAAATGTTTACACGATTAAAATTTCTGTGCCAAAGATAAAAAAGATCGAAATGGTATTTTTAGGTATTTCAAGTTTATGTATATATTTTTGGTGTCAACTGTAATGTTATTGTGAATCTACCCTGTCATATGTTTATAGGTGCAAGTGTGAGAAATGTTTGCTGGAGGTCATGAAGAATGCAGATGCTGCATGGAGATACATAGATAGATGTCGGGAGAGGATGGGACAAGTTGAAAAAGATGAAGAGTGTGTTACTTCGCATCCAGGGTTTGAAAGTGTCTGTCTGAATCGTCGGGTTTTGGCTACTGCAGCAATAGGGCTTAAAACGAAACAGAAGAAAGCCTATACCACATTGTTTGCTGAACGCAACACCACAGAGAACAAGTAACCTTTTATTTGTTTATGTTTCAACTAAATTTGTTTTGTGGTATAAAATGGCTTCATTTGCAGTGAGTACATTGATTTACAATAAAATATTTGGTTTTCGCCCACCCAAATTATTGAGCACAGGTCATGTGGAGCGCACTTTTTGATTACATTTGTTTAGTGATTGTTTTACTGAGCCGCTGTCATGCTCTAAAATATTGAGTTCATCTAACAGTACAGTTGGTTTGCTTATCAGTTGTCTTTTTTTTGTCACTTACAGATTTCTAAGATCAGTTTCCTACAGGCAGTTTGTCTGAATGTAGGGTCCTCTAACAGGATTCCCCTCCCTTGTTGTGTTTATAATGCCATACGGAAAGAGTTTCCAATCCAAGATGATGAAGACTATCATGGCTACGAGGAGAACGATTGATTGGAGCCATAGTTTATACCAGGAAAGTAAAAAGCATTGTTATACGTTTTCTGATGGGAGGAGAATGCGTCACATGCCGTGGGTTAAGACTCACCAACTCCCTAGGGAAACAACTTGAACTTTGGACTTACACGTGATCAGGATGTGCACCTTGAAACTGCAGGAAATTTGTGTACCAGTCAGCCTGATGTTAAAAAGCCATTAAAGTAGGACATCGTTTCTCATTGGAGATGGCATTCATTATTCAAGAAAAGGGATTTATAGTTGCAAGAACATATCATGCAGATTAAGGGAAAATATCAACATTTTGTGTCTCCAGGCTTTTGGTTTGGCGCCAAAAATTGGTCGCTCACGTTCATCAACTTGCTCCTCGATCGCGGTCGCCAGGTAGGAAAGTATTTGTGTAATTTACAAGGAAATACGCTGTTCCTGATCAAGTCAAACTTAGAATGTATTAGAACAAGCCAAACATTAGAACAAGCCAAATGAACTTTAGTATTGTCCATATTTTGTTAGCTGCTCAATTTTGCGCGAGCAGCCAGTGTATGCATTGGTGTCACAGAAATCATTTTTTCAGAGTTTTTTTTTATTTTTGAGTCGGGAGGTACAACAAAACACTTAATGACTGGCCCGTCAGGAGACAATGAATTTTGTTTCCCCTTGACCTCAATGTTCTCCTCGGCTTCGCCTCAGGGAACATTGAGGGTCATGGGGATACAAAACTCACTGTTTCCCTTGTGGCCAGTCCTTATTAACATCCTGGCAACAATGAGTTTGGCTAGTTATCCGATGATACCTAGGAAAGACTGAAATCTGACACATTGCTATGATTTGTTAGGAAAAAGAAGGCGATCTGGGATAACCAATCCCTGGGGAGTCACCCACAAATTCTGTAAGTGTTCATTCCTTAGTCTCAGGATAATACGCTCATGCCAGATCTGATATTGGTGTGCATGATTTACAAGCAAGTGTGCTATTTCTTTCTCATTTCCAATTTTGCCCCCAGTATCCCATGATAGAATCACTAACTTTTCATCCTAAGGAGTTGGGGGTGTTAGCTGGTAAAATCTGAGACAGTGGGAAACCCCAAAACTTTGAGTTTAAGAGGGGCAACAGCAGGGTCTGAAATTACCCCTTCCTAGCTTCTAGTGCTGCCAAAAAGTTCATACTGGAGATCAGAATTCTACGATTGGTCACCAGTGGGGGAATAAATATATTCAGGACTATGTCACTGTCATATCTCATTGCCAAATTAATGTTAAGTTTGATTTTGGCTAAAGCGATTACCCTTTGCCAACAGCAGACTTTACATCTTGACTAGGAAAAATGTTAGCGTTTTCAAGTCTGTCAGGTATCTGATAGCACAGATTAAAAGAAGACCCCAACCTGGATGTTTACAAAATTAAGACTGGGAAGGAATTTGGAACTGCTCCGAAAACAGACATAGACCATGCACAACCCCTATTACTGTCATAAATACCAGGGGGTATTCATGTATGCTGTTTGTGTGCCACTACACTGCCCTTTGGTCTGCTTTTACCATCGTCTTTTGTTTAAGAGCCTGGAACCGTATGTTTACTTTCGCTAATAAGAGCCCCATGACGACCTCTGTCGCGCCATTCACAGTATTTGAAGTTTGCGAAAAACTTGAGATGTTCAGTAGCGCTGCTTTCTTTTTTTGTACCCGAAATAATTAAGCGCGACAAATATTTGGGAAAGCACTTTGACCTTACAAACTTTTATTGCGAAGAATTTTCGGAAAGGTCGGAAACTACATGTACGTCTGCATAATTATTTTCTCCGTTGACGGGCATCTTGGTATGTCAACAATCCAAACTCCAGTTTCGGCAACGAAAAGGTCAAAATAACGATCAGGGGTCAGCTATGGGATGACAAAAGTTCCACTGTGTTTCATTCAGTGAATGCGAAAAGAAATTCAAACTTTGTTGGCTCATTTTGAAACTCACAATGACCAGTTGACAATGCTCTTCAATTCAAATGTTCTGTTGAGTACGTGGAGTTGATCACAGGAATTAAATATTCATTTTATCGTCTGTCTATTGTTTCGTGGAACAATGAAAATCACAGCTAAATACGAGTTTGAATAACAAAAGAAAAAACGCACATCAAATGCGCGTTTGGAAACGCGCATTTAAAAACGCGTGTGCGCAAAAAACCTGCGTGCGTTTTGCGTCTGCGTAGGACCCTTATTTCTGGTCTGCACTGTAATATGCTGGGTATGTTAAAACTGACAACTTATATTAAACTTAACTGGTAGAATGACAACTACATAGTACATGCAGTTTTCAGTGATGAAAGCCCTGCAGTGGATATTGATATTAGGTTATATGTACACGATGCCATCTTGTAACCTTTGGTTAGTTGCTATGTCACAAACCTGAACATGTTGGGGGACATATGACTGTTTGTTTTTGTAATCTTGATCGATATTTTGTTTTAGCTTCCTCTTTATTTTCCTTGTCTGCCAACATGCTGTGAAGAGCTTCAGGGATTTGATTATTGATTTCATCCTTCACTGCTTTTAAGTCTTGTCTTGGTGTGGTCATCAGAGTTTCAAAGATATCAGCAACATAATCTGAAATAAAAAAACAGAATGCAAGAAACCTGTACTTAACAATATTTAATAAAAAAGTACTATTTTGACTTGAAATATTTGTAGCCTCATATATGCTACTTTAAGATTACCATAGTTTGGTTCCACTTTCATTTCTCTCACTGTTGCCTCACCATCTTTGAATTTTGGATATGTGACCTTGAGCTTAGGTTTCCCATGGGCATCAGCTTTGCTCTCCCTCTTTAGATTGAAGTTAAAGTGGATAGCAGCAAGGATCGTCCTGGATAATAAAAGGGTCACATTATATACATGTTGTAGTATATTAGTTACGTTTTCTAAGTAAGGCACATTTGAACTGCATCGCAACAGTCACAAATCAAGAAATGATGTGTCCAACAGATTAGCCATAAGTGTCTGTTGGACCATATTGCCTCTTAAAATCAAGCTGCTGAGCACTTATGGTGTTGTGGTTAAAAAAATAATATTACTTCTAAGGAGGACAAACTGGATAAATGTAATGCAACTCATAATAGGATGTTTAGTAATGGGCCAAAGAGTTTACAGTAACTAGATTGATGTTATCTAAGTGTTTTAAAAATGTGATTGATGTGGTTCACCTCAAACTTTCACTCTCCCATTTCAGGTTGGACCAAGTCGTTTCCCACATGATAATTTTAAAGGTAAGCACTTATACATGTAAATACACACATACTGATGAGTTTACATGAAGCTTCCAAAATGTTGCAGAGACAGAATCCCCTGAAAAATCTTACCTACAACGCATTCCCAGATAAGAGTATGCCAGCATTTTCATAGCTAATTGATTGACCACAGAGTGGTAGCCTTCAAGAGCACTTGTCTGTGCATTTGGGGATGACTGCTCATTTCCTTTTTACATTGCTTAGTGCTTCACAAAGCTTTTCATATGCAAGGGAACCTGTTGGTGTAAGATGTGCCACCTTTTAAATAAAGCCAACACTCAATGATACATGTAGGCCAACTTTGGCAACTGGACACACACTAGTAGAAAGTATTAGATTAACTTTGATTGATATGTTTTTGTGTGTTGTATGTATGTTGCCACCTTGGTCGGAGCCATTTTCACTTACTGTGAAATAACATTTACATGTAACAATATTATTACTATTAGTAAGAAGTACAATAGTAAAACTAAACAAAGAGAAAACAATGGAATTAGGGCCTGCAACAATGTGACAGTTCAATGAAAGCCCCTCTAGTGAAGGTTCTCTCTACAATAGAAATTTGTTTGCCAGTTTGCAAGCATTGTATCAAAGAGGGCCTCCCACCTTTAGTTGATGTTGATAAGCTTTTATAATGTTGCACGGAGCACCTGAAAACTTGGGAACAGTATGTTGACTGTATGTATTTATGTATATGTAAGGTATTGCTGCTCATTCTCCTGCTAGCACGCAGTTGGGGAAACAAGAGCAATGCTTTTATGTATATATATGCGTACCATTGGTCAACCATACACGTGGGCTGGTTATTGGGCCATGTGCACATTTGCTAAACAACTGGCTGGGGAGATCCTTGTGTTTGTTGATTATATGGGAGAGAAAAGCCTTGAATTTGGCAAGTATGGCTTCACCTAACTTTGGTTGAGTAGAGGTCACCGCCCAATAGTAGGCTTTCCGCCATCTCCCAATTACTTCACAGCCTTTCTCTTTGCTTAATTTAGAGAGGATCGTTTGGATCTCTGCAACACAAAGTGCAAGATGTTCAGCATTCAATATTTACTGTAGGTGAGGTGTTATGTCATGTCTTTCCTGCTATGATAAAATGTTGACCCTTTGCAATTTAGGAGTACCAAACAGACGTTTTTTTCATTTTCAAATATCTGTTTTAGTTCCAGAGATGTGTGAAAGCATGTGACAGTATGCAATTTAGGGAAACCGTAGACCTTACAGTTTATAACTTCAGACAATACACCTGTAGCTAAAAGTCACATTATGACACAAGTGTCTCAAAATTGTTTTCACTCTTTTCAATTCCCCTTAGGTGCACCTTCAATGTTTAAAAACACCAAGCTAAGAGCCTTATAACTATAGTTGCCAATCATAGAAATAACGTACCCATACCAAATGTGAAAATGGAACTCAAGTTATCTACATACTAAAGTAAAGAATATATTATTCGATTACTTTTGCTGATGTGCCACAAATCGAAGAAGTGATCAATAACTGGCTTTCCTAACTCTTTGCATTTCCTAGGACACTCCTCTCATCCACTTAGTAATCAATGTGTGGCGGTTAGGAACTCCATTTTCGAGCTGCTACCGGCCTCATTTGCCTGGTGTAGAACAATAACTTTTTGCACCTTTTTTGGGCAAAATAGTTATTTTACCTTAAGTTAATCTATTCCGAGTAAATTAGTTGTACTGCAGAAAGCATCTACAGTTTCTACAATAAAACAAGTGTTGCCAATGGTACAGAGGCTGACAATATGGTGTTTGCTTTAGTTAAATTGTGGTATTATATGCAATTGAATAGTATCAGATATGCTTCTGATAGTATATATGTTGTAGTTTGAAATGTACTTTAGGTCAAAATGATATCAAGCTAGGTCAAAATATTTTGAATTAGGTTATTTTGTTTCAACCTAGGTCATTTTGTTTCAACCTAGGTTATTATGAACTGTCTAAAAAAGGGTTTCCCTTTTTTTTGGGGATGTAATTAAAAAAAATGGGGCCTGGATTTTTAGGGGGAATAAAAAAGAATGCACCTTTCCGTTCTTCGTTCACTTACCGTCTCTCCCTCTCCTTCCCCTCTACGGTCCTTGCTTACTACCAACGGACTGTGCCTCTTACCTTGAACTTTCACAACATTCCATGCCGCTCCAAGGATTCGAACCTTCGCACCATAGGACATCTGAGATTATGTCTCCTCTGTATTAACCGCTAAGCCATCGAATCAGCAACTGAAAGCGTCTAGATGTTTTTCTACCAATGAGTTTAAGCTATTTCCAAGCCTTCACAACAACTACCATTTCGCACATGCGTAAATAACATAAAGTGAGACTTAGAAACATTTCAGATCATACACAGTTAAAAGGCCGAACATAGAACTTTGTGAAGAAGTTAAAGGGTCCATAGGCTAAATTTATCTGAAGTACAATGAAAAACACTCTCCAGTGCAACTAAAGCAAAAAATTGTTTGAAAGAGGTGGACTCCTGATTCTGAAGAACAAATAGTCAAATATTGTGCAAATTAAGTTTTGTTACGTCGCTATGCAAAATACACCTGGTCCAGGAGGAACAAGGGATCATTTCTAGTCATGATATAACAAACCGATTTTCGCCGCAAACACAGCGTTCCCACAGTGAAAAAAAGATGGTGGCACAGGCAAATAGAACAACAAAAGATAACCTTTACAGTTTAACCAAAGAAAAAAACTCGTCTCTGAACCACTGGTGTCATCATCTTGGAGAAACCGCTTGTAAAAAAACACATAACCATTCACAGAACAATTGGCAAAATGCTGTATGAAGTGGTTTTTGGAATCTCTCTATAACACTTACAAGAGCCTACAAAATGGCTTCTAATCAATAGATTATTAAACCCTTTTTCCTGACTTTTCAAAGTTTTGTTTTTACTTGCCTTTGATTAATAAGAATTCAAAGTAAGCAAAAGATAGAGGAAATAACTAAGCAAATTAAAAATCAACAGTACATCATGTATGTGTTTCATCTCTTCTATTCCTTGGACAATAATTCAATATTGTTGCCCTCTGCCATCCTAAGGAGATTCATCAATGAAAAATGTCCTAAAAAGCTCTGAGAAAGAAAAGTACAATCGGTTATCATGCATTGTATGCCTAACCTCAATCTTAATGCTAACCATGTAAAATCAGTGCCTAGCCTTAAAAACCGTTGGGGTTTTATAAAATACTCATCTAAGCTGCACTAAGTTCATCCCCTTTCCTCTATGACCAATTTACTAACCAATATATTACATGTACTTACTAATAATTGATGGGTTTTTGCTGATGTTTCCTACTATCAATTTCAACCTAGCTTAAAATAAAATGACCTAGGTTGAAACAAAATGAGCTAGTCTGGTTGCAAATTAACCTAGGGAACAAAATGACCTGCAACATATACATGTACTGTTGACGCTTTGTGAGGCAATAGCCATAAATAAATGTTGTAAATTCATGAACCTGTCCCCGTTCTCGAAGCATGAAGGCGCTGTAAATATTGCACTCGCCTTCTTTATAAAAGTCAAATGCAGAAAAAAAAACCCAGCTATCATTGTATGCTGCGAGATTAAGTATCATGATGCCCAACAACACAATACATGTACACTTCTGCTGGTCTCCCCTTCTGCTCAGAACAATCACCGTTAGGCCCTGCCCCTCCCACTAAGAGCCCTTACAGGAGTACACGTTTTTTTTAGTGCATGTTGAGTTCCAATTACCTGTAATAGAACAATGTGGATTATCAGACCCACAGTGCAGCCGAAAACTTGAATATGTCCCATATTTTGCTGAGTGGCCCCTGCTGTCGTGTCTGTCATCACCTACTAGCATCACCTCTTTTCCTTTTAATGACTGCAAAATCTTCGCTTGGTATGTCCGCCAATACTTGGGGGAAAAGGAGGTGCCTCTGATGGTAGTAATATGCTGGTGGACGGTATACAAGCAGACCCAAATGCCTGAAAACCAGGAAAACTTTGTTGATTGACACTCCTGCACACAGGATGGCGAAACTCAAGAGCAGATTTCCAGCAGAGAACTTTCCAAGCATGTGAGGCTGACTGTCCCATTTGAACAGGCCTTTACAACTGCTACAGCTTGACTCGATAGTCAATATGGTCCCTGTCTGAAGCACAGTTAAGGTAGGATTTGTTGCAAAACAAAGATTGCAGTACTGGAAAAGGAGAAGAATTTTGGACAGGAATACGATTGCCTTTGGTTCTTCTCTAACATTTTTCCCATCGCAACTCAACCTACAAAAATAAGGAATATTTCTGTTACTTTTCATTTGATTAAGCAGTTGCTAGACATTTATAGTACAGGTAATTACATTATCTCTGTAAATAATTCATTTACCCTAAATAGTTTATCTCCTTCCTTGGTGTATGCCTGATCCACTTCCTCTGGAGAGTCCTCATCGCTTACTTCATTGCCTTCCTTGTTCCGTTCCTCATCTGACTCTTCCATATCAACGTCGTCCATCGTGGTTACGTCTGGTTTGTCTTTCTGTGTGAAGCCTTCAGCGTTTCGCTGGGTTTCTGTAGATAGGAACATTTTATTTGGCTTGTTATGTGTTCTCAAAAATAATTTCCGTTTGTCCTGGCATCATTGTCTTAACTGTCGTTATTTGGGTAGTATACATTGCTGTCCAGCATATGCACATGAAGCGTTCTAACTAATCATCAATTGAATTGTTGCATTACAGTTGCAGTATACTGCCTCTAACAAATGTCATGTTTCGTTTTGGTCCATTGTGAGGTAGTTTGGTTTTGTCAGAACAGTAAAAGAGATCATCGAGCAGTGAAATAGTGACGAGACCGTTAGACACAGTTTCCATTGTTTTCTTTTGTTTAGTTACATAATTTTTGCAATAAAAATCATGCAGTCAAGCATGACGAATAAATGCCACAATTTTCTATATTTTACCTGATGAGGTCATTGCTGGAGGTGAGCAACTGATACTCTCAAATGTTTTTACCCACTCATTCTGATTTGCAGATATTTTTTGGCGTAAACCTTCCAGTTTGGACTCCATTGCGTTCAGTTGCCTTTGCAATTTTTTCTTTTGCTTTCTGAGATCACAGTTACTACAGGTGTTTTTCAAATCCTCCTAGTTTCAAAGTATAAAGAGCAAATGCATCAATGAGTTCAATAAGAGTAGTCTAACATTTTGTCCCACAGGATTAACAGAGCAGAGAAACAAGGAAGCGAGAACTGGCAATAACTGCCTTGATCGTGGACAAGCAGGACCTAGGGGAACTAGCAATTTTGTGTGCATCCCCGATGGAGGCCACATAAGTTATGTACAAATTTCCGAAATTGAGTCACCACCTACGATTCCAAACAGAGTTTTTCATTATTATTGGTTAGTTATTAGTGTTATATTTGTAGGATTCAAGATACCACTTGCGAGAGGAAAACGATCAGAAGGTACCTTGCTCTGGGACTGACTTGACTCTTCCGGTTTATCATTTGGCGAGCTTGAGGGAGTTATCTGAAATGCAAGCACAGGTGTGACTATTAACAATATTCTAAAATACTGTTATAAATACAAAAGGTAAGATTATTACCTCGCTCTGGGACTGACTTCACCCTTCCAGTGTATCATTTCGGGAGCTTGAGAGAGTTAACTAAAATGCAAGCACAGACGTCACTATAACAATAATTTATTCTAAAATACTGTTACTAAGCACAAAAAGGAAAGATTATTACCATGCTTGAAGTAGAATTCGGTATTGGCTGAAAGGCAAGCACAAACATCAGTGTCATAATATTCTTCATTTCAGTTACTAAGTAAAAGAGGAAAGGAGATACTGGCATTATTACCTCGCTGAGGCAGCATAATTATCTCTTCATCTCCTGAATTTAAAGCGACCGGTATTTCATTTGGGGTTAACTAGAAACCAAACAAGAATAAACAAGATTCGCTATATGTTCAAAAGACAGAAAATTTGCGTTGATTACCACGCTTAGGCTAGTTTACACTGCTGTATTATTCAAACAGGTATCGCAATGGGAAATGGGACTTTTGATCTTGTTTTAGGTCAATGGAACATGTAAATAGCAAAATGTTCTAACGAAAACGAGTTTCACTCACAACTTTGTCTCTATGGTGAAAAAGTGTTCACGGGCCTGCGCGACTCCTGCCATTCGCAAACGATTCTAAAATCTGTGCCTTCAAAGTTTAGCTCTGACTAAAGTGTCTTTTAACGACTTTCCTTTGATACAGGGCAAAATGCAAGAGGCGTTCAAAAACAAAATGAACCCAGGCCCGGGTCAAACATTTAAGAACAGAAGATCACTTGCTTCTACCGCTGATGAATATATCGGTCGAGCCTAGAATTAAATTTGCGCAAAAGCGAGACGCCATAAGGTCACATTCACATTACTGCTGAGAAAATCAACACCAAGACACTAAAAAGAGAGACCAACTAATTTCTTGGAAGAAAACGTATCACACAGCAGTATAGAGATTCAAATGTAAAGCCTCGTAGGGCAAAAACCATTGCTAAATGAATACTACAGGAACCGCCTAAAAGAGGCGTCCATTCAAATATGTACTCAAGAGAGCAAAATTATGACAAAGGCAACAGAAACCAGACCACGTACAAGGGAGTTGTGTAGGCCTGTCAACTCTTTTTAGCGCTGG
>NC_090876.1:31804522-31809522 GCF_036669935.1 Montipora foliosa
TTCCGGGGGGTGCGAGGATAACTGAACTTTTCATCCAAGGAGATGATTTGGCGTTATAACATCAAGTGAATCTGGATCTGTCAGATCATCTGGGGTAAGTGGACGGCTATTGACAATAGCCTCAGCTTCAATCATGAGGGTCCTTAAGGATTCGTCGTCCCATTGACTGCCATGGCTCTGCAGTAATCCAGTCAACACGCTTCGCACTGTCCTAATCTGTCTTGCCACCCATATGACTTGCGTGTGGAACGTTCATTTTCCATGCGAACCAATCACAGTTATCCTTTAATGGTGCTCTTTGGATCTTCTCATGACTCATCTCATTGAGGGCCGCTTGCAGTTCGTTCTTTGCGCCCACGAAATTGGTACCCTGGTCAGACCTTAGTTGCTGAATGGGGCCGCGATGACAAACAAAGCGACGGTAGGCGTTTAGGAATGAATCTGTTGTCAACGAAGTTGCTATCTCAAGGTGGATGGCACATGACGCCGTGCAGGTCAATAAGACCCGGTATCGTTTCATCTCTTTACGCCCTTCTCTTTTGTAAAACGGACCAAAGTAATCGACGGCGCTTAAGGTGAATGGAGGGACTTGTTCGAGCCTGTCTTTTGGAAGCTCAGCCATCAACTGCCTTTGAGGCGCTGCCCTCAGCTTCCGACAAATAACGCATTTAGATATGTGATGACCGACCAGTGAACTGCCGTTTACGATCCAAACGCCGGATAAGCAAATTTTGGCATGTGTCCTTGATCTGCCTTGATGTCCTGAACGTTCATGAAAGTGCCGTATTACCAGGTTTGTAAGGTGAGCCTTCCTTGGCAGTAAGACCGGGTGCTTTACAGCATATAGCAGGTCAGCTTGAGGAAGTCGTACTCCGACTCGTAGAACACCGTCGCCGTCTAGAATTGGTTTGAGGCAATGTACAGGGCTTGTCCTTGGTACTGATTTTCTCATGTTGGCATCCCTTTCGTCCTTGTGAGACTTGTTCGCTAAGGCTTTGATTTCTCTTGAGAACGCCTGGTACTGTACAGCCTTGATCAGCAACAACTCTGCTCTTTGGAGATCCTTTGCCCTTAGCGTAACGAATTTGGAGGGTTGATCTTGCTGTTTTTGTCTGCTGTCTTGCTGCGATGTGTTGCCTTTGTCGCTGATGGAGTCATCTTTATCCTTCTTTACACGAAGTTTCATTCTCTGGATGAACAGCAGGCAGACGGCAATCGCTCTTTTTGCGCGGTACCAGTCTGAAAAATACTCGATGCAGTCCACAAGGGTTGGGCATTCAATGGATTTGGTTGTCAGTGCTGTAACCTTCTTAACCTCGGGGTTCTCTGGAGATAGCTGAGGATCGAAGTTGGGCTCATCTGAAAGTGGTTTCCACAAGAAGTTTGGTCCATTCCACCATCTGTTACTTCTTATCAATTCGTTAGCTCCCAGACCTCTTGAGGCATCGTCAGCTAGGTTCTCTTTGGTATCAACGCCTCTTACCGGGGGAGGCATGGTCACGTATTTCTTGCACTCGGTTAGCCACAAATGTATGAAAGAAACCGCCTTGCTTCATTTGAAATGTATCCTAGGACAACTTTACTGTCGGTCGAGAAGAACTCATTGATATCTTCATAATTCAGTTCTTTCTGTAGGAAGGAACTGATTTTCGTGGACACTACAGCCGCAGTCAGCTCCAGACTGGGCACGGTAACAGCTTTAATGGGGTAACTCTCAATTTGGCCATTACCAAGGCACAATGCACTTCATCGCGGTTATTGACCATCCTTAGGGTATGAACACTGTCCATATCCATTCACGCTCGCATGAGAGAAACTGTGCAATTCGACTGACTTGACATCACCAAATTTGTCAGGCTTGTAACAACGGTGGACCTTTAACTCAGCCAACTCATGCAATTCTCCTCTCCATTTCTCCCATCTTGCTCGAATGCCATCGGGCACTGTCTCGTCCCAAGTGGCTTGGGTCTTACAAAGATCTTGAAGGATCTGTTTCCCTTTTAGTAGAAAGGGAGCTGCCAGGCCAAGAGGGTCGTAGATAGAACTGATGGAGGAAAGAATCCCTCTTCTAGTCAATGGTTTTCCCTTGAGCACCACACGGATTTGGAGGGCATCTGACTGCACGAACCACTGCACTCCTAATGCTCTTTCGATGGGAAGAACATCCCTGCTAAGGTCTACCTCCTTGATACCACTTGCTTGCTGCTCTTTGGGGATGGCCTTGATCACTTCCTTGCTGTTAGATATAAACTTGTGAAGGTTGAAGCCACCCTGGGGATGATGTAGCCCCAAACAGGTAAACTGTCATTCTGAACTCGGTTGGCTTACTGTCTATATCTCTATCGCTGCACCAGAGGAATCTGAGGAGGTTTCGGTGGTCAGGATTTACCTACACTTGATGGAACATTCCTTCCACATCACAGGTAAAAGCAATGGGTTCTTTACAAAAGCGACAGAGGACTCCGATAAGACTGCTGGTCAGATCAGGATCCTGTAGAAGATGTCCGTTAAGGGACTCTCCCTTAAACTCTGCACTGGCATAAAAAACGACACAGATTTTGTCCAATTTCTGCGGGTGGTAAACGCCGTGATGGGGTATATACCAAACGCGACCATTGGAGAGGTGAAGTTCCTCGTCCGGAACCCTCTCAGCCTGTCCCTTGTCAATCATGGTCTTCATGAAGGCTTCGCAGTGTTCTCAATACTTTCGGTCTCCCTTTAGCCTTTGTTTGAGCCTCTCGAGGCGACTTAACGCTAAGGTACGATTTTTTGGTAACTTTAGCCCTTTTTCTTTCAGCGGTAGAGGGATTTCGTAGTTGGCGTCATCTCAGTGTCGGATGTTTGACTCCAAGACGTTCAGAAACTTTCAATCCAGTAACGATAGCGGCTGTTCTTCCCTTGATGTTTCATTGAAGTCAAGCTTCAACATCTTGGCCCATTGTGCAGGTGCGAATACTTCCTTTGCTTGAGTCTTGAGAGGAAAATGACACATTCTTTTTCAATTGTTCGGCTTAAATTCTAGAGAGGCGATACAGTGACAAGAACAGTGATTGTGATCTTCTTCATTCTTGTTCGGGCTAACGATGACACCCCATCCAAGTGCAGTCTTCTTAGCATAGGGATCATCTTCCCTGCCAGGTATCACCTCTGTTGCTTTGATGGCACGTGTGCAGTTGGCGCCTATGAGCAGTCCGACCTCAACATCTTCTCTGTAAGGCATTAGTTGATCTGCAATACGTAATGGGTGGGGACAGTTGCATGCTGTCTCCGGTCTTGGGATTTGCCCTCTCTTGGCCGGAATGTCCTCACGCGAGTAAGCTTTAGGTAAACGAACGCTAGTGGCCTCGTTGACCCCTTCTACTATTAAGCCGTCTATCCTTGTGCAAGTGATAACTTCTTCTGCCAAGACGGTTGACGACTTCAGCTGGACTTCAGGGCCATTTGCTTCCAGTTTCTGCAGAACCATGTCCTTAATGAAACGGGCATCTGATTGATCATCCAGAAGCGCGCGCATAAACGAGCTGCTTGTTTTGAGGAGCTTGTTCATGATTAAGCCACACCGGCACGATTAAAGAGTGTGAGTAGCATTCGGTGTGTTTCTCTGAGTTGGAGGCTTCTACGCGGTGAGAGATCACTTCTGGAATTCCTTCGTTACTGTTCAAGAAGGTAGGGTGAAACCCTTTGCATTTCTTGCAAATCTTTCTCCCACGACAATCCTTCTTCATGTGACCATACGTCAAGCATCCTAAGCAGATACCTTTTGATCTTATAAACTCCATCTTTTCCGTCTGGGACATCTTGGCGAACTTCTCACATTCATCAAGGTTGTGCGCCTTCTTGCACAGCAAGCAGTGGTCTGCCTTAGGCTTCTTGTCTTCCCTTCTTTCACGAGAGCTGTCCTTCAATTCTTCAGCTTCTGTTGCAAAGCTTCCACCGCCTAATGATTTATTCCTGTTGTTGCCAGTGAACCTTACTCTCCTCTACGACTCTTCTTTCCTTTCTGCTTCTTCTTTCGTTTTCAATAAGGTGACTGGGTTACAGGCGATCCTGGATTCCTTCCTTAAGAATTCGCAAAAGGCTGAAAAAGGTGGATAGGCTGCTGAACGTGTGGTCCTCGCGCTCACATCACAAGAAACTTGTTCTTCCTTGTTGAGCCAGCAATCTACTTCTCTAGTCCAGCGTTCAGCCAGGTGGCGCGGGAGTTTGCGGGAGCATTTTCTGGTTTTCCTTGGGATCATTAAGGACCTTCAAATACTTAATTTTCTTCATTGCTGACTGACAGTGAAGGAGAAAGTCAGAGAACTTTCTCAGGCTTGTTCCTTCATTGGGTTGAATTTTTGGCCATTCGCTTAACTTCTTGTGATAAGCACTGGCTATGAGAAAGGGATTTCCAAACCTGTCTGACAAGATCTTTCTGGTCTCACGGTAGGCGTGTTCGCTATCCAGGGTTAGAAGGCCACAAATTGCTTCTTTGGCTTCGCCGGTAGTGTACCTTCCGAGGTTAGTAGAGGCGCTGCGACAGGCTGTCTGTTTTTCTCTCCACCATTGTCTCAAAGGACTTCTTCCAGTTGGGATAGTGAAAGAGGTCTCCAGTGAACGTCTCTGGTTCGGAAAGTGGCAGTAGTTCATGGGCGTAGCATTTGGTCATTAGATCTGCCAGTCACTCCAGGACATCACAGCTTGTATTCTTCTGCACAATTTCCTCTTGATGCGGGTTTTGACCGAACGGCCCTGGGTTTACCACTTAGATTTGTCTCCATGGTCGAAATGCTGCCTTCAGTCACTGACGAGGCTTGAGATGCCAGATAATTTTGAAGAAGATCATTCTTACAGCTGTCTTTATTTTTGTTATCGGGCAGTATGTCTTCGCTTTGTTCGCTTAATTCCAACTGGATTTCTTCTACCTGATCGATAGCCTTCATTTCAGCTTCTGCCATGGCCAGTTCCTTGGTTAGCCTGAATTCCTTCAGTTCAGCAATTTTTGCCGCTTCATCTTGAGC
>NC_090876.1:31819522-31839522 GCF_036669935.1 Montipora foliosa
GACCCCAACTTCCCACTTGCTATGTACCATTGAAACATAAAGTACCTTTTTAGCTTGCATGGGAGCTTTGAACCCACAGGTACGCTTTATGAAACCAAAGGAACGATTCGCCTTTTCAGTGATGGAGTCAATAAGCACTTTCCAGGTGAGGTCTTCTGTAACTGTAAATCCGAGATCACAGCAAGAATCTACAGGACCAATTATATTATTCCCTATCTGATATGGATGAATGACGGGATTGAAAGCCTTGATATCCTCAGAATTTTGCATTTGATGACATGAATTGAATTGAATTGACATTCCCCAAGAGTCACCCGACTGCTTGATTGCAGAGATATCCTGCTGAAAATTCAAGCCATCCTGTAAAGTGCTTATTTTTCTAAAACACTTGGAGTCATCTGCAAACAAGGCGAGGGTTGCCTCTGAGGAGACCATGCTAGAGAGATCATTTATATAAAGCAAAAATAAGAAAGGCCCAAGAATAGATCCTTGTGGCACCCCTAAAGAATTACCCTCTATCACAACTCTTTGACAACGCCCAAAAAGGTAGCTCGAAAACCATTTCAACAGACTACCACTTATTCCGTATAACTTAAGCTTATATAAGAGGAGGTTGTGCGGAACTGAATCAAAAGATTTTGTGAAATCTAAGTATAGAACATCCACTTGGCCTTAAGAGTCAAGGAATTTTCCTATGTTGTGTCATACATTCATCATTTGAGTAGTGCGAGACCTTCCCTTCATGAAGCCATGATGAAGATGGTAAATTCCATTTTGGAGAATAGGATACTGCTTATTAAGTAGGCACCTCTCCATCACCTTGCTGACACAAGACGAAAGAGAAACTGGACGACAAACTCTTTGTCACCTACCTTATGGATGGAAACGATATTAGCCTCTTTAAAGGAACATTGTCACGGCCAAGCATGCGCGATGGCACACATGATTTAGTCCCAGAGTTTTCATCGGTCCGCCATCTTGAATTTGATTCTAATACTCGTTGAAGCTGTAGTTTTTTTGCACTTTTTGGAGTTGGTTTTGCTTTTCCATGCCATAAAACTGTGTGTTTGTGTGGTATTTCTTGTGATGGGCGCTCAAGTCAGTAGAGGGTCATCAACTGAGACTGAACGCGTGGTAAGTAGTTCTTTGTGAAATTTCATAGGTTGAAGTTTGGCAATTTGTTTTCGTTATTGTGAATATATTGAATCAACGACATTTTCAATTTACAGAAAAGTAGAATTTCGTGCTCATGTAAGAGCACATGTTCCACAAAAAGGACTAGTGGATCTAATGGTGGTTGCCCTTGCAAGGGCCAAGGTGTTCAATGTGGTGCCAGATGCTGTGTTATAAGTGTATGCTTTATTTTTTTCTGGACGGCTAAACACTATTTATTTGTTACTTCATACCAATTAATTATCGTGTTTCGATCGAAATTGACACTGATACCTGTGTATTATGCATTTGTGACACCACATTTGTGACACTTGTGTATTATGCAAATTGGTTGGTTGTCCTTCTTCACATTTGGCAACGAAATGTGACAACGTAGGAGGCAGTGTGGCAGTGGAGGCAGTGTGGCCCAGTGGTTAGGGCGCTTGCCTTGAGATCTGGAGATCCCGGGTTCAAGACCCGCTCTAACCACTCGTCGAATTTGATCCTGGTAGTCCCTGGTTCAACTTCCCAGCTGCACTTGTAAATAGCCAACTGGTTTGCCTCCGGCCAGTTGGGATTCTTAACAGTTGTTGTTGTTGTGTTCTGTTGTTTCGTTGATTGTTTCATTGGCCCTGAAAAGCCCCTATGGGGAGCGGTCAATTAAGTATGTATTGTATTGTATTGAAATGGGTATCAAAAGAAAAAAGAAATGATTTGTTTCTTTTCGGAATTTTCCGGGAGACACCCAGTTTTGAAATAAGTGTAAGCTTGTATGGGAATAATATTTCTGTGATAAACAATATTATTGAAGTTGTCTTGTTTGTCCATCTTAGCCTGGTACAAGTAATTCTGCTCAAGCTGCCCGCCCTGTTCAGAGAGCAAATCAGCCTTACAATGTTGCTTCAAATAGGCCCAGTGAAGAGGAAGAGAGGGTGAAAGAAAACAATGATGTGAAGGTACGAAGACTGTGTTTACATTACTGAAAGTCTCAGATAAATTTATCCCTGGACAACACATACCATCTTGTTCCCTCTTATATTTACGACTGTTTTCTTACTTTTACGTCCATTTTGATTTCTGGAATGTCATTACATTTAAGGAGTTTATTTCAACACTGGATGAGCCCATGGTGAGAAAGCTGTGCATCTGAAGTTTGCGACGGGGAGTCGGAAGCATGGACTATATCCATGGTCTTCTCATTGCAGAAGATGATCTAGATGATGTGGAGGATGACAAAGAAGGAGGAGCCACTGCAGCTGCTGTGACTCAGACTCCAGAAGTGCAGCAAGTCAAGAAGCAAGCTCATCTGTTGGACCCTCAAATAGAGAACAAATGCTGTGGGCAGCGGAAATGTGTGACTACACACACTAGGTTTCAAAAATTATGTCTTGATCCTGATGTTCTCCAGCTGGTCATAAGGAACAGGGGAGACATCAGGAATGACAGAGAAGACAATAGTACGTGATCATTCCGGAAAGCCAGTTACAGGCAGTATGTGCTTGATCGTTTAACAAAACCAAAAGCAAACTACTACTTTAGTACATTCATGCCTAAATCCCATACACACGCCAGTTTGAGAAGGGTAATAATGCTGAACAGTTTTAACAATGCATGCTGGACATACTTTTGTGTTGCCCTTCCCTAGATAGCAAGAGAGGCCTGGCCGATTGCTCATCACCTGCACAATTTGATGACGAATTGGCGGCCCTAAAAGGCCATTGGGATGGAAAGGAACTTAGCATATGGAATGTTGAAGAAGCCCATTTCCACTCTTGGTTCGTGAAATAGAAAGCCAAAGAGATGAAAGAAAAGATGTTGTATCCTGTTCGCAAGGATATTGGACTGGGATACGACTACTACTTCAACTATGCAAACGAATCCATCAATAACACTGTAAAACGGAAAATGGACTACAACCGATATAAGGATGTAGTATAGTTCGCTGACAAGGTAAGAGAAATTAAAGACATTCAACAACGAAATGTTGAACGTGCAATCACTGGTGAAGGGCCATATCGTCTGCGAAACGAGTACTGCGAAGACTTGGAAGTAAATCCAAATCTTACTAAAATAAAAATTGGAGTAAATGACTGGTTTCATAAAATGAGTCCTACACAACATCAGCAGCATATCGAGAAGCTAATGGCCACAGAAGTTAAACCTGTAGAAGCCCAACAAGAAGATAGAGCACGGCCAATGCCACCAGATCCTGCCTGTCACTTGTCAATTTCATTTCAAGACCCCGGGTTATCAAGATTAGTACACGCAGCATCCTGGCTAAAAGCAGGCCAACTTCAGAAACAAAACTCAATCTACCCGGCCCCAGGCACCCACCAGCACAAAGCATTCTTTTTAAAAAGCACAAATGGAGGACCCTCCAAGCCCAATTATGTGATCGTGAAGCCTACTGGTGGAGTTGTTTGCAACTGTGAAAAGTTTAAGGAGACCCGTTTGTGCAGCCACTCCATCGCGGTGTCCGAACGAAATGGCAAATTGGCACAACATCTCCAGTGGTTTAAAAAGGCAGAACAACAACCAAATTTGTCCGTGGTGGCTACTAGAGGAGCTCCCAGAAGTTCGGGGCACAAACCCGGAGCAAAAAGACCACGTAGCAGAAACAGAAAGCCCTCCTCAAGGAACGACAGCATTGCTATTGACGACTCCCCAAGAGTACAGAAGACCAAGATTTGGCAGAATGAAAACCCCTTTCAACTGCTGTTCATCACCCCAAATCAGAAGAAGTGTATCACGTGCAAGAAAGCATTCAACAAAGGAAGCAATGCACCATTTAACCTCTGTCTCTCACACATGGAACGATGCCAGTATCCATTCAAAGGTGACTTTGATGACATCCGAGAAAGTGTGGGTGAAAATAACTTCTATTATATAACACCTTGACTTGTCTTGCATACAGGCTCATCACCCTACTTTTCAGCCTGGAAACATATCGATCCAAGAATATTTGAGAGAAAACCTAAAAGAAAGTCACAGGCGCCTGTTAAAGGATACTATGGGAATCTGATCGGAAAACTTTGCAGTTGTTTTCATAGAAATGGCCTGCCTTCTTATTGTTAAAGCTGGTTTTCCCTGGGCATAAGCAAAAGAATTAGTATAAGGGCGTTAGAACGAATACACTCGAAGCTCATTCTTTTCATGCATAACGACAAGAAGAACAAACAGTTTTGTTTTTCTTGTGTTAATATGTATACCTATGAGTATTGAGCTTACGCTAAATCTTTTACTCGTGCATTGGCATATGCCCACTGAAAACCAGCCTTTACTGAAAGGACATCATCGCTACAGTGTCAAATGACGTTGTTATATGTGACCCTCCACGGGAAAACAGGGATAAAGGTGATAGCATGCTCACAAAACGCTTCCACTTTAAAACAAAAGAATTCGGCTTTAGCACGCTTGAAGCGTGTTCAGGAGCACACTTCGTTAGTAAGCTCTTTTGTTTCGTTGAACACACGAAGAACAAAACAGCGTGCTCACACTGACAATGTAGTCAAACAAAGAAGCGTGTTTAGCTTCAAAAACAAAAGATACAGTGCGAGAACACGCTTTAGTGTGCGAAATAGCACAGCACGGTTAAAGCGTGCGTTATTTTATGTAAAAATCTATTTTTCTAGTGTGCTCAAAAAGTTTTTCAGAACGAAGAGAACATTGCCGAACATTTCGATCGAAGCAATATCACTTACGGTTATTTGAAACTTGGTCGGTATTTCAACGATTGCTCTTTGTTGTTGGGATGTAGCTTCGAATGAGGGCGGGATAATTTTCAGTTGTAATGTTCGCGTGATTGTTGAACTCGCTGTTTGATCTGTCTTCCCAACAAACATGCTTCAGTGTGAAGAAGCACCATTCCCACCACCTTTCAGTTTTAAAAGAAAACATTGAGCAATAAATATCGATATCAGTCGTTTAGAATCTTGTTCATGATATTTGAAACAAATCCCTGTAGTATGGTTTCATGTGGAGATTCACTTGACTGGCTTACATGATAAACTTTGCGTTCAGCTAGCGCCACTGACGCTATACATAAATTCAGTTCCAGTGTTCACGCGGTTGGTTGATGACTTCGATGCGCCTTGTCAATACCAAACTACTCGCTGTATCCCGCAAAAAAAAATTTCTCAGAAAGCCATAAAATAAATCCTTTGTTGATCAAGCTTGTTCGGTCAAGATAGCTTGACCTCAAACTTGGTAAATAACCCATATTTACTGCCCTTATATGAATTTGGATTCAAATTTATCAATTTTTATCCCTCGCCGACTACACGTATAGGTGTCGGATATGGTAACTCTTTTTCTTCAGAATAAACGAGTGAAATTACTGGTAAAAGTTTCTTTTGCTTTTTTCTGTTTTTCATGATTGACTTCTTCTAATGTAAAGTTTTGCCGAATATCAGCGCTGAACAGCATTTGGGAGTTGAGAAATAAACTCCTTGGTCAATTTTTAATCTGGGATTAGCGTTAATTGGCTTTTGAACAACCGGGCCCTGGTGAACCGACTGTCAGTCCGGGTGAATTGTTATTTGACGAACTGACCATAGGCTCTGCATCGCAAGTGTTTATTTGGGGGAACGAAACCACTTAAAACTGTAGAAATCAAACAAATATCTTGTGAAAAAGCTAGCGAGTGTTACAAATCTACTTACGACTATTTGTCTTAAAACTCTACTTTACAATTATAACTCTTGAAATCAAATAAATATCTTCTGAAAAGTTAGCGAGTATTTCAAATCTAATTAAATTAAGACTCTTTGTGTTAAAGTCTCCACTACTTGTAACTGTTAAAATCAAGCAAATATCTAGTGAAAAAGCTAGTGAGTATGTACAAATCTACTAATGACTTGTTTTCATTTGTTTTTACAGCTACTTAATTTTAAACGTCGAAAGCAAGTTAATGAAATAAAATCAAGTGGAAAAGCTAGCGCTAGCGATATTAACTCAGTTCGATTCTACTGACTTGCATTTTGCTTTAGCCTTTTAACTATAGTCCTCCTCTTGCCCCTACATTTAGAATTAATTTTTGAACGAACATTGTCCCACTGTCCTGCAAATGAAGGCGAGTCAAACTTTTGGCGAAGCCTCGAACATAGGAAGCTCAGTTTATGTTCGTCGAGTTTGGCGTAACCAAACGTGCCACCCGTGTTTCCATTTGCCAATTCATTTTCCGTGAATAGAACATCGACGCACGCCAATGCAGTGGTCAACATCTCTTTTCCCATGAACAGGATTGCCTCTACTTGGCGACGCTGCTCATCTGTGGGGCCGTGCAGTGGAGTGTTAATTTGTCTGTTTAGCTGGATGGCTGCCAATGGTGGTCGTGAAGAATAAGTTACTGGTGAGGTGTTTGCGACCAGGGTCTGATGTGTCTGTGGATTGGGTCTTTCGACGAATGAAGGATGCTCGAGACCTGGAAGAGGAAACTCAGCGGCGGCGATGCTGCAATTCTCGGAGCTGTCTGGGCAGAACTCGGCTATGTCGCTCAAATGGGTCGTCAGATAGCAGCTCAGCTAATAATTGGCGGTCTATTGTTCTGGGCTCCGGTTGTTTGGGAGATTTCAGCGCAGTCAACTCGGCGACAATCTGCATAAGGTTCTTCACCTGCTCCTTCAGGTCTTCCATGACATCAATGAAATCTGTTTGAACTGCAACATCTGATGTTTGTCTGAGACTTGGAGTAGCGGCTTTAGTCCGGTCACACTGGATGCTAGCATCTCTTTGAACAGTTTTCGGCGTTCGTTGCTGGTTGAGACGGGCTTGCTTTGCCTCTTGTTCAGATATCAACATTTGCAGCATTTGAACCTGCGGCGCAAAAAAAAAAAAAAATTCATTATCATGGCCCATTATAAAACGAGATCTCTACAGAGGTAGCGCGCGCGCTGTTTACTTCGATCACAATACTATACTATTAATTTTATGGAACTGATGTCGCCTTTTTACAACTACGCTTTATCGTATGAATCGCGCGAGTTGTTCGCTATGAATCAAAATATCTTATTGCAAGCGGAAATGAAAATGGCAAAGTCAAGACAATTAGGCTGCCTTAAGCAGGATGGGTTCCACAACACGGGTCGCGTAACAAGCGGACAAAAACTTTGTAACGACTGTTTAAGGTGATTCCCGAGTTTTGCATTGCGCATTCCTGCTGTGCACGATTTTTGCGCAGATGGGCGCACACGCATACAAAACATAAGAAATTTCCCTGAAACTAAGCTCGATAGCGAGATAAAAGCTCCTTTTCTCTTAAACGAGCACGGTGACCCCCATTTTTTATTTCATAAATTCAATGAGAACAATATCCGCAAAAACTGAGAAAAAAATTGGCAGAAATCTATGGCTACTTAAATCTCTACCCGTTTTAGAAAATGAAAAAAAGGACTGTACTTAACTATAAGGTTATTCTGGTACACAAGGTTTCTGTCCACTAAAAACTGAAATTGCTCGTTTCCTTGTCAGGGTTTTGTCTTAATTTATTGGCACACAAAGTGTCGTTCGTTCCACTGCCGTACTTCAACTCTTGTTAGGGCGTGGCCAACGATATTAAATCGGAGACTTTGAGAGAGAAGGTAAAGCAAGCGTTTTCCTTTACGAGCCCGAGACATTTGTGACTTTCTAAATCATAATACCGCCAAAAAACGAGAATGCAAGATCATTAAATTCGACGAATATTTCGTGAGAACCAGAGTTTTTGAAGGACCAAAATGAAGAGCAAGCAAGTCAAAATAAACATATTTGTAGCTGCATTACATTAGGCGTCTGCTTAACCACGCTCTTTGACTCGTTTTTGCAATTCTACTGGATTCAGTAATCTAATTTGTCAAGCCCAGATAACAATCACTTACTTTCTTACTATTCTGACGAAATATCTCTTGAAAGTCTTTTGCTGGCTTACTCACAATAAACATGTGTTGAACATGTTTCTTACAACGTATAAGCGGATATGGATACTATTTTCAGTAAAATGGGCTTCAATCGTCACTTCACTAAACTTCTAGCCATATCATGAATATACTGAACAAGAATGACAATCGAATTTTTTGCACACGTTTTTTTAAAACTTCTGAGCACATTTCAGATAAGAGAAGTATTGTGCCAGAATTGTTTATTTCCCTTTTGTATAAGCTACTAGTGAGAAACTTTCGTGTTTATCATTCAGATTAACTTAAATGCTAATAATCATCGACTTAAACGTTAATTTGTTCATAACATAATTCGGGGAAGCGAAATATGGACAGTCGAAGCATATTATCATTGTATTATTAGAATGCCAACTCACCTCATCTTGGTTATCATCTGTTCGTGTCCTTTTTGTGCTCGGACCTGTATTTCTCGGTTCCTCCCTCTTGTCCATCATGGCGTCTTCCTCAGCAAAAAGGTGTGCATTTACTGGATCTTCTACAAAAGATCTTTCCTCCTGGTTTAGCTGATTCTCGCTATCTGCAAAGAAAACAACTAGATAAACCCATGTTACAAAGAAAATGAGAACTCAATTAACCATTAACACAAGCAAACATCAGAATAAAGAACTCACCATGTGATGCAATCACCATCGCATCCAGGAATTTGCCATTACTTCTAAGTGTTACTTTAGCACCGCTTTCAGGCCCGACGTCGGAAAACACCTCTCCACTTTCTTTTCTCCTAATCTTTTTGGTCTCGACAATACATGTCGTTTTGTCAATACTAAAATAGACCAGGCACAATTTGGGAACTTTTGTGAGATTGCGATAAGCCATGTTGAAACACTTCTGAATAGTTCAGCTGATAGTACACTACAAGATACACAAACAAGTGTGCTTCTCAGTTATTTATACGCAGTATTAAGCTCGTTATTAAACAATCACAGACCAACGAAAAAGGTAATTGAAATTGTAATTTGTATAGTCATCATTAAATGAAAGTATTCTTTTATACCGCATCTGTTTGGACGCGCGCTTTGGACAACAGGTGAGAAAAAGGAGCGGTAAGTTTGCCGACCATAACAATAGTTCTAATTGAGGGAACGACTCTATTTTAAACAAACCGTTCATGTTTACGACTCGTTTTTTCACTTGCGCTCATTTAGTGGAGCAATTCAGTAAGCTCTTCTTTTATATGGCTTTATCATAAACAATATAGAGTTTCCCACTTTTGATCTATTGCGGTGTTTTTTATTGTAAAAGTCAATTCTCTATCAGCTTTGAAAAATTTGAGATGTAAAAAGCCATTGCAATTACAGTTTAGTAAAGCAACATAGTAAACATTTGAATTCATCCTTCAAACAAACACAGTTAGCTGCCCAAAAAAATGGACCTGTTCAAACAGCTTACGTTTTCTGTTCGGAAAAAAAATTATTTCTTTCCCTTGGGCCGGGTTGCCTTACGCCCAATTTTGCCGAAAATTGTTTATCCTGGGGATTAAAAGCAGTCAACACGCGTTTTTTCTAATGCGACCCCTTATTTGTGCTTTTCAAAAAACTTCAAAATCGGGAAAAAAAACCGTGTGCTCTGGTGGGATCGTAAATTTTATCAATTTTATTTCCGGTCAAGATTGCAATTTGATTTTTGTAGGCGTTTTAAAAACAGTCAAATTGAAAATTGATCTGTAATGCGACCCGGTCCATTGGCCCAAAATCGATGAAAAGGTCGCAAAAACAAAACATTTTCCTAATAGTACACAAGAAGATACTCAGACAACTGTGCTTCTCAGTTATTTATACGGAGTATTAAGCTCGCTATTAAACAATCAAAGATCAACGAAAAGGAAATTGAAATTGTAATTTGTATAGACATCATTAAATGAAAGTATTCTTTTATACCGCATCTCTTTGGACGCGCGTTTTGGACACAGGTAAGAAAAAGGAGCGGTAAGTTTGCCGACCATAACAATAGTTCTAATTGAGGGAACGACTCTATTTTAAACAAACAGTTCATGTTTACAACTCGTTTTTTCATTTGCGCTCAATTAGCGGAGCCATTTAGTAAGCTTCTCTTTTGTATAGCTTTGTCATAGACAATATAGAGTTTATTTTTTGTTCGGTTTATAGTTAAGTAATGCAATGTTATAAAACATTGAATTCATCCGTTCAAACAAACACAGTTATCTTCTGCCCAAAAAAAGGGAGCTGTTCAAACAGCTTACGTTTTCTGTTTGGAAAAAAAATTCGTTTCTTTCCCTTGGGCCGTGTTGCATTAATTAAGCCCAATTTTGCCGAAAATTGTTTACTCTAGGGATTAAATGCTGTCAACACCCGTTTTTTCTAATGTGACCCCTCATTTGTGTTTTTCAAAAACTTAAAAATCAGGGGAAAAAAATCGTGTGCTCTGGTGAGATCGTAAATTTTATCAATTTTATTTCCTGTCTTGCAATTTGATTTTTCTAGGCGTTTTAAAGACAGTCAAATTGAAAATTGGTCTGTGATGTGGCCCGGCCCATTGGCACAAAATCGTTGAAAAAGTCGCAAAAACAAACATTTTCTAAGTTGTCAATCTGTAACCGAATACGTACATTAATTGGCAATCTGGGACCCCAGGACACGCATTTTGACGAAACCAGTGTCAAATTCAGAACCAACACAACCGATGTAAAATTAACCATATAAAATACGTAAAATAACATTTCCCTCAGGAACGTTTAATGATGTTACACAAAGCTATAGATACATTTTATAACTGAACTGAAGTCGGGAATTCATAGTTTACAGTGGGACTGGAGGGGCAACAAAATCCTCTGTTCCATCTCGGCAAAATTCTCGTATTTCTTTGAACAAATATTCAGCCCGTTCCCGGCTAATTCCGCTAGGAGGAATTGTTGGCAGCAGCTCTCCGGTGTCAGGAGCTCTTCCGTTGCGCAGTAGGTTGACTGCCTTCTCTTCAGAGTACCAGTATTCTTTACAAAATACAGTACCTGGGTAATCTTCATGAAAACGGAAGTGGTAGTACGATTTAATTTTGGGCAGTTTTTTAAAGTAATTTCCGAGATAAGTCACCCAGTCATAGGTTGGGACTAAAACTGTCCCGTTGTGAAGTCAAACAAGTTCAGCGACATTAACAGTTGCAGATTCCTCCACTGATCTTGCAATGTCAAATAAGGAGGATATGAAAGTCCGACGTGTCTTTTGTTTAAGGAGACCAAAACACCAGTCAGGTGAAAATTTGGTGTGACCGGGCATTAGAAAGTTATAGGTAATCACCTTGTGCAGGCCATTCATTACACACCACAAGTAGTACCATAAAAATGCCGAGTTCTTCTTTTGGGCACCACAATTATCGGCATGAAGTAATGAACATAAGAAATCGTGCTGTTGGCACCCTTTCCAGTTAACACACTCTCGTCGATGAGAAAGTTGACCTGTCTTGGAACAGCTTCACAACAAACTCCAAAGATTGCACATTTCCGGGGAGTTTTAAAATAAATCGGTCCTGGCTGACGCGGATCTGACGGATAATGCAGCTGCTGTGCATAGTCATAGGAGTAATGTACCACGCCATCGTAAGAACATGGCTCGCGTCTTATGGTGAAATCAACTCCTTCAAGATGCTGGGCAACACTTTCCTTTGTCTCCCGACAACAGTTTTTATAAAAGTCTCTTTCGCCAGCGGCAAGTCGAAGATGTTGCTCCTGATTCCTAACGGCCTCGACTTTTTCAGCTTCTGGTAGATTAGCAGTCTTCTGAATGAGATTGTTGTTTTTCTGACACGTCCAACACAGATCAGTCGCAGGCCGCATAATTAGTACAAACGGGCAAAGTTGATTCCAGAGGTTGCAAAACTTAGAGTAACCAACGTGGTTTTTGCCTTGACCAGTACTTATCTCGCAATAAGTTTTCCAAAGACCATGCTTTGTGAGGACAGACGGCAGGAGACGCACATCAATTCTCTTGAATCCGGGAACACGTCCTGGGAGTAGAAGTGCTTGCTCTTCAGCAGTGTTCAGGATAAATTTGACTACCTGTTCGATTGTCTCTGAAGAAAACGCACTACTTGGAAGTCGTTTCTTGTTTCCATTCACCCGGACAGATAATCCGTTCTTCCTATAGTGTCTAACAACGCTACAGAATCGGTTTTTGTTTAGGCAGTGCAAAAATAAGAATGTCTTCTTGCAAATTCGTTTGCCGTGATAATAAAAAGCCATACGTGTTTGCTGGCGATGCTTGTGTAACCGACCGGTAACGCTAACTTCGTTGCAGTTCAGGGAACTTTGGATAGCACCCAGGATGACAAGGTCAAGTTCCGTGGAAGTCAGTTCATGGCAGTTGTTTCTGCTCTCAGCAAATTCTTCCAGTGAAAGGCTCGCACTGCACGGTTTTTCACCCTCGCCGAATTTGCAGTTGCACGTATTTGAGGCAAATGCAGTTATTTTTGCTTTCTCCGATAAGTCCGATTCCAGGCTTGTAATACATAACGAATCCTCTTCTTCGTTAGCTTCTTCGCCGCTCTCTGAACTGTCGTCCTCGTCCCGAGGTGAGTCATAGGCCTCTTCATCATTGGCATTATTTCGTGCTTGAAAGTATAAGTCGGCAACTTTATCAGAACTATCAACATCTTCCGTCACAACACGCAAATACGAAACTTCCATTCTAGAGCAATCCATGTTTACAGTGTGTTTAGTCGTGTTAAACCATAAGATAAACTGTAAGAGACCCACAGCCAGATTTGTTGTGTTTGCGCGTAGTCAAAGTTACAAAAGAATCTTTACATCCCATAATATCATTTTGACTTCCCATGATAGGTTTTTACTTCAGAATTCGCGTGTGCAAAAATATGACAACCGCGGTCAACCATGGATTATTATCTTGACACTGGAGCAGAAAAAACTCAAAGGTCATAAGAAATGTGTATATTTCAAGAACACCAAGATTCCAACAAGGAAGGTGATCAATTTTTAAAATGTTTGCCTGTGTTTGATGTCATTCAGATGCTCTCTCTTATTCGCCATCCAGCGTGGTCGCCAACCAGTTTTTTCTCCCGTTCTTTGTCGCTTTTAAAAACGCTATTAGATTATATGTAATTGTCGCCATTTAAGAGTGTTATCAATAAAATTGCAATGTTTTCGGCTAGGGACATCGCAAATTTTCTGCCACGTCTTTCTTGCTGTAACGTGTTCTTGCGTGTTGTAGCGTGCTATCTCGCACACTAAGCGTGTTACAACTAGCACGCTAATCAAAACAAAAGGTTTAGCGTGTTAACATCTCCCAAACAAAGCATTGTGTGTCCTTTATTGTTCTACGAATTAAATATATACACGCTTAGTGTGTCTTAGGACACACTAAGCGTGCTGTGTAAACGTGTTGTGAGCGTGCTATCACCTTTATCCCTGTTTTCCCGTGGAGGGTCACATATGGTTGAAGGACGTACTGTTACTGTTTACGGGCATTCAAGGATGTTGTCGTCATGCTTGTTAACGAAATTGTGTTTCTTTTTTGTTAAAGAGCATTCTATTCACATTTTGAAGGACAGCATGTTTTCTTCATACATGTAATGTTAAGGCCGTTGTATTGTTGTTGTTGTTAAAAAACAGTTTTGTCATTTGATAAGGACATTGCCTTCTTATTGGTAGCGGAAATTGTTGGCAAAGAGACTTAATAGGGAGAGGAAAATAATTGAGCTAAATTATCGAGAAAGCAAATATTTTCCATATCACCAGTCAACACCATAACACTATTCTACACATAATATTACTGCTAATTCACTTACCCCTTTTCAACAGATTTTGCAAACAATGCTGAATAACAAAGAAGAAAACTTCAAGGAAAAATTCACAATTACGTTTCTTACGTTTCCTATTGATGATGTTTTGAAAAGCTAAGATGTCATCAAATTGCAATCTTCACCTGCTATGGTGCAGTATTAGCATCGTCTTTAACTGGTCAGTTAACGGACGAGTAGTGAACCTCAGATCAACTAGAAATGTTACTTCAGGATTCAAAATTCCATATATACATATATATTATGTAAAGTGCATTCGTGAAATCGTAACAGTCAGCCGCCATTTTGTTTTTCTAGTGCCAGGTTATCGCGGATCGATACGATAGTGGCAGCTCATCTCAGATCTCGAGCCTGTTTCTCCAAAGTCCTGGAACTTTTCGGGCATGTTTTGGGTGACATTAAAGTCCCTGTATCTTGAAAATGGAAACATTTCAATTCATGAAACCTTGTGATAGTTTTTTTTTCTCTGATAACGAAAACATGTTAACAGATCAACTTTTCAGGATAAGTGGATCGTAGTTTTTCAAATTTCTTTTTGGGCCCAAAAAGTTTATGGGACTTTCGCGAAACAGGCCCCTTGATACAAACATCCTGATACGACCTATTAAACACTGTTTTGTATTTAGGACCGAGTCAAAAGTAAATGCGAGTCAAAAGTAAATGCCAAAACTAGTGAGAAAAAAACACTCAGTCTGCACGGTCTGCAGTCTGCATAGTCTACGTTTTGGGGTGACCGCTTATCGAAACATGTGAAATTTGCAGAGAGAATGAAATAAGTCAGCAGAGCTTCTCCAAGAGGCAAGAAAAAAGCTCAACAACATCAGAAAAGGTAGTACAGTCAGTGCCCCCCTTAGAGGAAAGGATGTCGATCGTAAAGCTTGGGAGGAAGATAAAGTGAGCAAAGACACGTCAATGACAATCCAATCTCTTAAAGCTGAAGGTCGTAAGTTTGAACTTCAGTGGAAAGCTTCAACAAAAGGAACTGTAAATTTGGAAGAACAAAGGTCATTCAGGCCTACAACAATTGGATGGCATAGAGCCACTGGACGGGTGCCACCTCTAATGCATCTTGCGGCACTTCAGTGCGGAATTTCGGTGAGGAGCTTTCAACACATGACTTACCAGTGGAATGCCAGAATGGCATCAAAAATCTTCTGTACATCTTCCCAACCTCATGAGTAAATTCTGTGTCCACTTTGGATGTCCCCATGGGTATGTCCATAACATCTGTCCCTGTTCATAAAGAATGAGGCCTGACTGAAGGGTGGCTACAATGTAACTACAATGTTACTTACATTTGGAAAGGTTTAAGTCAATTTATAGTCAATCTGCCTCACATGTGACCAGCATTTTTTAAGTTTTAACAGGGTTTTAAAATTTACTTGTCACCTGTGATCATCGCCAGTGAGATTTACGAATTTTCAGTGAAATTTCCCTCGTTTGTTGCTGAAATAAAGCTTTTTTTTTTACATTACATCGCAGCATACAGTAGTTAAAAACACTCAGTTGTTTCCTACATGTATCTGCTTTGCAATTTTTTTTTCAGCTGACACTTTTTTTTGGAAAGCTTTCCAGAAATCTTCAACACTCACACATTCAAATACCGGATGTTAGAAAGAGGACTTCAAATTTTTATTTCATTCTCAGAAATATTGGTCATGGGTGACATAGAGTGACTGTAATTGTAATGAATGAATTCATGGTCCCAGTTTCAGTAGGCAGAAATCACTTGACTCGTGCTACAACAAGAAAGCATTAACTGAATATCAAGATGTGTGAGAAAATGTTATGTCTGTGAAGGAATGACTTGAATTTTTCTTTGTGTTTAAGTGTTAAAGCTTAAAATGAAGTCACTTTTCTTTGAAATACAGCAAAATCACACAGCCTGTGTTTGCTCTTGGTAGCATGAGCCCTGGCTTGGTTAGTGAACATCTGAGGATAAAATATCCTAAATAAACCACACATATTGTCGTTAGGTGCTGTGTTCAAAGAATTTTTGGTGTAACATAAATGAAATGCACCTAAGAAAGTCTGGTATAGATCATTTTCACTGTAAAAGCCAAAAGGGTAATTTTAGCGACAGGAATATTTTTACCCTAATGGGAAGTAAAGACAAAAAGAGGTATTTACTTCAAGGGATATTAATCAAAAAACGGACACAGCTTTCAAATACTCAGGCTTTAATTATGAAGTTGATGTCAGTTGTAAATATTAGCAGGCACCAAAAACTGTGAACAATATTTTATTTGGTGTTATGTATTTTTTATTGGCGCAGGGTGGCAGATTTATTACCTAGTAATGGATCAAACCAATTTTATTCCTGTATATTGACTGTCCAAAAAAAGAGGTTTCAGACATGCCGTTGCTGATTAAGATGGCATTTAAAAAAAAACATCACACAAATAAAGATGCCTTCAAAAGTTAAGCTTTTCATTCTTTGAGTTTAATTGTCTAAGAGCGTGACAATAATAGCAATGATATACCCTGACAAGCTATGAAGAGCAGGTTGCCATTAGTAGTTGATGAATCGAAATTGCCACATTGTTTTGCCAAAGTACAAAATGTAGCCAAGTGACCGATTTGGTGCATAAAACTAAATTCTATATACTGTATTTGGAAGGTTCACTGGTTTCCAATTTTCAGTGTGTTTACCATTACAGCAATTTTATAAGTTAAGTCTTTAGTATTTTGTAATGCATTATTAGTGTTAAGTATGTCGTCAAGGTTTGATAATTTAAAAAAACTCTTTGCGTACCTTGCCTGCAATCTTCAGTTGCCTTCCCTCAAGTTGATCGAACAGCTCTCCAGCACGAGACGATTCTTGACGACTTTCGTTTCGCTACCTCGAGCTCACGTGATGAAAAATGAAATAACTTCACAGGGACACAATGGAGGACTTCTAAAGTTGACCCACTGACAAACTGAATGACTGGTCTTAAACATGGATCACTGTTAAAGTACAATTCCTTATTTTAAGACTTCTAGTCTTGAAATAAAGAGTATGCTCTCGTTACAAGACAATCAAAACTAGTTTTAAGCCTGCATAATTCTAAGGCAGACTGATATCTCAAAATAAGGTTTGTGATAACCCTATTTTAAGAAAGTGAAAGCTAGTTTTAAGAGAACCAGTCATTGACTGTAAAAGAACCCCAAAGTGAATATATTCATGCTTCATTCAAGTCCAGCACAACAACACATAAGACAGTCGAAGCTTCACATTTTAATGCTTCTACATATTAAGGTAAATAACAGACACAACAACCTTATTTTTTTTAATTATTACGTTAAAGCAACAATTTGAAACATGGGCAGTTTACAACTCAATGCATGGTATCCAAAAAATCTTATGTCTAAGGAAAGTTTATCAAACATTTGAAATAACAGTGACTTATCAAGCCTATAAAAAGATTAAATAAAGGTGGGCATTTGTCAACATCACTGCAAAAGGTATAACTTAACTAACAGCAACATTTAAAGCAAGGAGCTCAAGAGTGCCGCTACTTTTTCTCAGGTCAAATTCTTTTGTGTTTGCAGGCTATCCAATCAGGAGCTGAAAACAGCTCCCCTGTGCTTACGACTGGATAGTACTCTTGCACAATTAAGTTGAATTGATTACAATTGATGCAGGTCACATTTTGGCCTGTAATGATGAAACACAACATGTAACATTTTGGCTGCAATTCATTATATACACATTGATTTTGTCAATCAAATAGCAAGCAACTCATTTGATATTATAGTCCTTACAGAAACGCATCTCGACAGTTCCATAAATGTTGAAATTCTCGGTAGAGAATATTGTATCTGTAGAAGAGACCCCCAGCAAGGAGGTCGTTTTGGCGGAGGAGTTATAATCGCCACGAAACGCTGCTTCAAAGTTTCAACAAGAGAAGATCTCGCCTGTGAATCTGAACTACTATTCATAGGCATAAGTACAGCAAACAACATAGTAATAGTAAAGGGTGTATTTTACAGGCCTGCACACAGTAACCTCAAGGTTCTAGAAGATCTCCAAAACTCTTTGGGTGACATCAAAACAAACGACAGGATACTACTCGGAGATTTCAACTTAAGCGAGATCGACTGGGCAAATAATCGATTGCTGAAGAATTCAGAGCATCATGCGCTACTTATTGACATAGTCCAAGATAACTTCCTACATCCGCTAGTGAACGAACCAACGAGAGATAAAAACTTATTGAATCTGGTTCTAACCACCAATAATGACTTGGTAAATAATGTAACGGTTGGTGAACCATTCTCGGACCACAATGCTATCACTTTCACTATAAACAGTGCACCATACACAAGTCGTATTTCTCAGAAATACACTTACGCTTTTAATAAAGCAGATTGGAGTCACCTGAAATCTTTATTCAAATACTCTCCATGGGATTTTGCTTTAGCAGGTGAGGACATAAATAACAATTGGACAATGTGGAAGAACATTTTCTTTGCAGCAGTAAACGATTGCATCCCTAAATATGAGCAAAAGAGGAAAACTACAGAGCCCTGGATAACTAAAGACCTTATAGAACTTTGTCAGTAAAAAAGGAACTTGTACAAAAAGGCAAAAATGTCTGGAAGTGAGGAAGCATGGGCCACTTATCAAGCCCTGAACAACTCGCTTAAAAAGAAACGTAATTCAGCGAAATGGCAACACCTTAAGGAACTTGCAGACAAAATGAAATCAGAGAACAATCCGAAACCATTCTGGAAGTATATAAAATCGCTTCGGAAACGAACAAATGATCTGGTACTGTTAAGAGAATGCGAAAAGGTAATTTTGGATGAATATCGCTCCCAGTGTATGGCACGCAGTACAAGCCAGGTCGCTTTGGATGAGAAGTCTACCACAGTTTGCTAAACTGTCGAAAATTTGTTTGTGCCTTACAATAAGCCTTTCATTGTGGTTATGTTCATGAAGTCTGGGAACGTCAACAACAGCTTTGCATTCAAGGTCGAAGTTAAAGGATTCCTGGGAGGTATCCTTGGCTTCTAAATTAAAGAGCGTACGAAGGAAGAAACTTAAGAGTCGGTGAATAGAATAGAATGGAGAAGCAAAGACAGGGAAGAAAAGTTGCGGTGTGAAAGTCTAGAGTTCCATCAAGATTTCATCAAGTATGTGCAGTAGCGCAGGGAAGCGCTCCATAATTTTTGTCATCTATGTCATTTTTTTTAGTGGAGCTCCATGCGCGCCTTTGGCGCGCACGCGGAGCACCATAGCTAAGAAAATAGTGGTAACCCATCGATGCAAGAAAATTTGGTTTTATAGTCATGACGTCATCAACCGTCCGTACGTCCGTCCGCCCATTCATGTAAGTCAAACGTGAGACGTCGCACTGTTACAAGTTTGCAGGCGCAGAGTTTTGGCAGGAAAGCTAGGCGGGAAGTTTAGCGCTACAGCCAACGGACTGCATTTTACTCACACTCCGTTTAAGCAAAACAACAAAAAATTTGCAGACAACAAAAACAAAGGCAAATTTTGTATTCTATAAATATGCCTTCAAACGAGGAAAAAAGAGAAAAGGAAAGACAGAGAAAAATAGAAAGCAGGCAACAAGCAAGCGAGGCCACAAGAAAAGAGACTGAATTATAGTGACGAACAACATCAGAAGGAGCGGGAGAGAGCACAAGAAAACAGGCTCAATTATAGTGAGGAACAACGGCAGAAGGAGCGAGAGAGAGCACAAGAAAAGAGGCTCAATTACAGTGACAAACAACGGCAGAAGGAGCGGGAAAGAGCACAAGAAAACAGGCTCAATTATAGTGACGCACAACGGTAGAAGGAGCGGGAGAGAGCACAAGAAAACAGGCTCAATTATAGTGACGAACAACGGCAGAAAGAGCAGGAAAGAGCACGAGAGAAGAGGCGACGACAGAGTGAGGAACAACGAAAGAAAGAAAGAGAAAGATGTTGTGATTGCATGCGGCGAATTAGTGACAAACAGTGAAAAAGGGGGCAAGAAACACCTGAAGAAAACGAATACCCAAGAGAGGCAGAGGAAGGTGAGTAATTTATGTTTATCAAAATAAATTACAGCATCATTGAGTATGGTTACATGTATATCAAAAATTTAATCAAGGTGATGTCATGTTAGCAGTCTGTATTGTTTGTGCTTGACCAATAACCATACGTCGCTTGTGAAG
>NC_090876.1:31852022-31864522 GCF_036669935.1 Montipora foliosa
AAATCATTGCGCCAACTTGACCTGTCTTCAGTTGGCGTGACACTCAAAACATAAACAATACTCTTGGCAGGAGTCTTTTCCATACAACATTTGGTGCATACAATGCAGTTGTAGGCGTATGGTATCGCTGGGAGAAGGAAAGAATGTCGACAATTTTCCCTTTGGTAAATGTAAATATCCTGTGCTTGAAGCTTCTGGGAGGACCACACGAATGCGTACAGAATATATTCAGCTCTAGTTTAAAACAACAACAACAAAATAAACGGACACTCACCATGTCTGAAAAATGCGTTCACCAAATAGAAGAGACGAATGAATGGAACTATTTTAAGCTACTTTCTTTTTCAACATTGAAACTTCTCATCGCATTAAGGTCCATAACGTTTGTGAGCTACTATACGGTATAAAAAATCGGCTCACTTCGTTTCCGTGAGGGTGTGACTAAGATTAGCTGTTGTTGGTGGTAGGGTGGGGGGAGGATGTGCTGGGGCAGGTGGCAGGGCTGGGGCTGGACAAATTAAAAGAGAATCGTCTGGTAGGAAAACGAGGCTCCAACATTAAAAATCTTACCAATATTAAGTCTGCAAGTCTCAAGGAATGGTATTGAACAGGTTAAAAAAGAAAGAATGTAACGCATTGGTGACCCAGAAGGGGGAAGAAAAAAAGAAAACCGGTCGTTATTACAAGGAAGTAAGCTGAAGCTAGGTTGTAGGTTAACAAGGTCAATGGGATTGCTTTTCGATTGAATTTGCACTAGATTCCTGCATTCCTTTCTCATGGGGAGATATTTTCTTCTTTCAATACTTGTGGAAAAAGAGAAAGGAAAATTGGATTAAATGGAGTGAAAAACAAAAAGGACAATGTCGAAAACGGGAGATGGAAAAGAAAAAAAAGGGAACTGGGATAGGGTAAAGTTAATCATAAATGGTGAGAATTGAACACGATGATGAGATATGGGAACTGCACAAGAAAATTGACAACGGAAATCGGAAAGGGAATTAGACACTGAAAGTAAAAGCGAGTGTTGGATAAGGAGATGGAGAGCCTTTAATTGGAAAGAATAAATGAGAAATGAAGATAATACAATTTAGGTTTAGTGGAAATTAAAAAGGGTGGGAAGTTCACAAAATAAGATGAGAATCGGGAGTCTTAAATCCGAATTAGAAGTTGTAGTCCGGCATTCGTAGATCCGTTTCCGGTTTCTCGTTTCTCTTTTGAATTAGAAGAAGATATTTCATCGCTCACATGTTCGGCACAGAAATGGCCGTTTGCTTTGCTGAAAGCAAGGATAGAAGTGGGTGTGGCGATTTTAAAGGGGTGAGTACTTTAACACCTCTTCATGAATGCAGAGACGACGTTTCTGCCCATTTGAAGCGTTTTCATCTTTCCAACGAAAACTTGGTTGAATGCGAGTTGATTCTGTTTCGCGCTGGCCACTTCGGCCTTTGTGAAGATAAAGTCAAAGAAATGTTTGTGTGCCCGAAGCATCGGAGGAGTCTGGGGAATTACTGGAACTGCACAAAAAGGTCTTGTCAGTATCCTGAGCACAAGGGAAAACGAGAGGCAACGAAAGGGGACCGTGTGTTCAATGTGAGATTGGCTACGGATGTTTTTGAAGTTTTCGGAATTTCTGTTCCAATCGGGTCACGTGAGTATTATATAAATTTTGATTACTTTGGATGTTAAACGATGTAATGTAATGAGCTAAGAGGTCTATAACAGGGTTGCGTCTGTGTGCCATTTCACCTTGTAAGTTTGAAGTTTGTGGATGTGTTACAGCCTTGATTGAAATACTATCAACGTCATCTTTTTTCAAAGAGACTTGAAGATTATGTAAACACGGACACGGAAATTCCATAAATAGTGAGCAACAATCTAGCCAGTAAGATAATAAGACGAAGCTATTTGGAGTTAATATTGCTCCTAAAGTTTGATTCACAGTTTGACTTGCTTCTTTCGAATATAGGAAAATGTCTCGCATTTGAAATTTGAAACCATTTTTCATCATATGATAGATTTAATTAATGCGTACAATTTAATTTATTATTAAATAGAGCGATGGTCATGAAGCATACAGGAATCACTTTTCTGTGCGTTTTTTTTTTTTCAGCCATCTGTAATAGCTGTAGAAAATCGCACAGTAGTAGATTGAAGACTGAATGGCTCTGGTTGAGGACGCCAAAAAGAGAGATAGAGCGCGTGGATGAAGACAAAGATCCCAGTGATAGACCAGAGTTGTCAAGGTACTCAATGTTCACGAGCCAAGTTTCTATTTGAACTTGTTGACTAGAGAGACAAGCTTTAAATGCCGCTGGCAAAAATTTGCCAGTAAGTCCCATGAGCAAATTATCTTCAGTGCCATGCGCAAGCCCCCTCCCAGCCTGGCCGCTTGTGAGGAACATTTTCAAGTTTGGGAGTACCAGTGGTATCTTTCAGATTGAGTGCTTGGTATATTACTGACTTTAATATTTACCTGCTTTGTGTTGTACAGGAAAGCAAAAGAGGAGGCAAGTTCTGCAATGTTTTTATCGTCGGCATTGGAATTTGAAACACCCAGCAGAGATCCTCTTTGGACACCCGGGCAATGGCGTGAAAGGCCTGAAAGCTCGTCAGGGGATGACTCGTCAGGTGAGAAAGCCGAGCACGATGTGATAAAGGACTACAATGAGGCGATGACAAAAATTGCATCACTCACTGGCGGAAAGGTGAAGCCTCTTACATTCAGGCTTACTACTGAGTGCGATAAAGCTACGTCAAATGAAAAAGCTTCCTGTTTGGATCAAGTAGACGAGGGATGTCGCGCTCTGTGCAAAGTCATCGCCCCAAAAGGCAGTGAAAAGTTACTGCAAGCGTATCAGGAATCGAAAACAGACGTTTGCTCAAATATTAATGAGTTAACGGCCTTAATTGCTGCGTACAAACAAGCACCAACAAGGAGTTTAAAAACGCAGATTTTAAGCATATATGCACTGCGTTATTCAGCAAGATTCCTCAAGAAAATGCACGAGCCGTTTGAAAAACTGAGCAACCGACAAATCAAGAAAGCTAGGGCACATGCCAAGAATGTTGGAGTGGGCTTCAACGTCGATAAAGTGCCTCAACATCGAGTCCGAATGGACTTGGTGAAGCTTGATCACTTTCTGTCGTTTGTGGACCAGCCGTATTTCCATCAAGACGTGGCTTATGGAACGAGGACTTTAAAACTTGACTCCGGTGAACGGCTTGTCATGCCCAATGTCGTCAGAATTGTTGGAAGGTCAACAATGATTGAACAGTATTTTAAATACTGCAGCGAAGAAGGCTTTGACCCACTAGGAAGATCAACCCTGTACAGAATTTTACAAGTCAGAGAAGCCTCTCAAAGAAAGTCCCTCCAAGGCCTTGATAACATCGCAGCAGCTGGGGCTGAGGGGTTTGATACTATGCACAAGATAGTGGATGAATTGAAAGATTGCAGCGCTAGTGCAAAGTGGTGCGAAGAAATTCGTCAGAAGCTGAAAAATGGTAAGCGCTACCTTAAGACAGAGTATAGGATGCACTGTGAAGAAGATGGGAGTCCTTGTCCAGACCACTACATATTTTGCCCTCAGCGACCCCCAGAACACCGAGTTTCAGGGAACTTGTGCGCACGCACATGAAGTTCGCTGTGAAAATTGCGAAAGCTTGAAATCTGTGATACAAGAAATCTCAAATGAAATTGAGTCGCCTTTAAATTTTAGCGGCGAGGATCAGAAAGAAGACCTCCAACATGACCATAAGCTGGCCAAAGAAATGATATTTCAGTGGAAGTCCCATCTTATTAGAGCTGAGAACCAAGAGAGAGCGAAACAAAACGTGTTAAACAGCCTCAAAACTAATTCTGCACTTGTTGTAATGGACTGGGCCATGAAGTTCCTCCAACTCAAATACAGAGAAAAACAGTCTGAGTGGTTCGGGAAGAGAGGGATAAATTGCGTCATCACCAGGAATGCCGAAGACAATAACCTGGAGATTGCGTCCTATGTTCACTTATTTGACAGTTGTGCCCAAGACTGGTTCGCAGTTTGTGCAATACTGGAACACCTTCTCGGTATCATCAAAGAGAACAAGGCGAGCATAAACCAGGTCTTCCTTCGATCTGATGGCGCAGGTTGTTACCACAACAACAATCTAATTGCGGCTGTCTATGACGTCGGTTCTCGAGTTGGAATCAAAGTAATGAGGTGAGGAGGAACATTAGTCAATATGAGCACTGCGCTCAGTGAAAGCTATTATATCCATGCATACAGCCCCATAAGGGCCGAAGCAATTTTAGGCTTCGTTTTTTAATTACTTCTGTTGTTAATTTTATACACTTATAACACTCTCCTTATTTTACGAAGGTAATACTTGACGGTACAATTAACTGATGAATCTTGGCCCTCGGTCCAGATCGAATTAGAATTTGGAAATGCTGGGTTTTCGAGGGGAGGGGAAAACCGCAGTACCCACGGAAAACCTCTCAGAGCAGAGGAGAAAACCAACAACAAACTCAACCAACATATGGCGCAAGATCAGGAATCGATCCCAGACTGGTGGGAGGCGAACCTTGCTCCTTGTATTGTCCTAACTGCATGAATATCTCCAGTTCTAACACCCGCCAGCATTAGAGGAAATAGTCAGAAAACTAGCATTACAACCCGGAGCAAATCAGCAGGGTAGTAAAAGTAGTTAGCACCACATATAACAGCAGCGTTAAAATTAGCAGAAATAATAAAAGTTATTAAGTTTTCAACCTCGGTTAATGCATTTCTCGTGCTCTGATTGGTTCACTCAATCTCGGTTATCAGCTCATATACCTTAGTTTGACCTTATATTGCAAATTATTGCTCTAAGCGTTGCTAAGCTTTTTCTTTTTTTGCCGGAAAGCAAAATTTCTCTCTGAATAAAGCAAAGAAACCTTTTTGTGGAAAGTTTGGATCAATTTTGACGTTTAGAAGTACGCGAAAAGATAAGAAATGTTTTTGTGATGGCCCTGCGTCTATCTCACCTCCAGGTATTACAGAACATCGCATCTTCATCAACTTTTAGAGTTTAGGAATTGAATAAAACAATTATTCCATTCGCGCTTGTTGGATATGAGACTGATTAAAGCCAACTCGGCGCTATGCGCCTCGTTGGCTATTTACTGTCTCATATCCAACGCGCGCTCATGGAATAGTTGTTAATTATACATAACAACGGTAATTTGGACATTCTTCTCTCGTCTTCGCTAGATATGACTTCTCAGAAGCCCAATTTGGCAAAGATGTCTGCGATCGAATCATAAGTCCGATGAAAGGAGCAATTCGCAGATACTGCAATGAAGGCCATAACATTCTGACAGCATTTGACATACACGATGCGTTGAAGGCTAGACAAGTCAAGGGATCATCCGCTGCTGTCTGTGAGCTTGATCGTGGTATGAAAGAATTAAAAGTCAACTGTATCAACAATTTTAGTGCTTTCCACAATTTTTCTTATGAAAACGAAGGTCTTCGTCTCTCAAAGGTCTATGGAGTCGGTTCTGGAAGACTCATCCCATGGTCAGAGCTGGTCATTGAGAAACAAGGTAACTTGCTCCTGAAGGAAGTTGATAATTATGGGTTTTTTGCCATAGATCCGAGAGTCATAAAACCGACCGTCGACGATCCTAAAGGCTCGGATGAAGACACGCCATTTCAATGCCAAGAACCTGGATGCTATTGTGAATTTTCTACTTCAGAAGAATTCCAAGATCACGTTCATCTCGGGCGGCACAAGACAGCAGCATCAGAAAGCGTGTACCATGGACTGAGGCGTGACTGGGCTTCTAAATTCTCCTCACTGACTCTTGAGACAAAAGGATCATCGACGACAGAAGAGGCATCAATTGACGTCAGAGCGTTCTCGTGCACTATGGGCTGGGCCCTGCAGAAACCAAGAGGGGGAGGAACCAGATTTTCGGAGAGTGTAAAAGCTTATCTCTCAAAGATATTTGAGACTGGTGAAAAAACAGGTCGAAAAGCTGATCCAGGTCAAGTGGCAGCTGATATGAGAAAAGCCAGAGACATTGACGGAGCAAGAAAATTTAAACGAAGCGAGTGGTTAACAAAGACTCAAGTACAAGGCTTTTTCTCTAGATTGGCTGCCTTACAACGAGGAAAGGGCGCAAGCTCTCAAGTGCTGGACGACGAGGACGAGGAGGACGAAAACTACCTTGACGTCAAGGCCAGGAATGAAATAGTGGAAAACGTCGTGAGGCAAATGGGATTGGTGCATCCAGTAACCTACGATGGCCATGACATTTGCGAGCATGTCAGACTTGACACGTTGTGTAAATTTAATGTCACCACTCTGAAGGCCATGTGTGCTTATTTTGAATTGCCCTATAAAGCCAAGGATTTAAAGTTCACTCTACTTAACAAAATAAAGGACATTGTGAGAGAATGTACATGTTACAAGTAGACACAGAGAGGTTGTGGTCACGCCCACCTTAAGACCGTAAAGCTACCGTAGTAGATGGTTTACCTGACAACAAGAGTCCCACATGCGAAGTGAGTCTCATTGTTCCAACGTACCACGAGGTAGCCCAGAACCGCCTAAAGACGAAAGTCAATCTAATGACAAACAACGGGATGACAATAGATTTCAAAGCTATTGAAAACAGAACTAATATTTTCATTCATTGGGTGAACGTTCAATCCACCGTGAAACAAATGATTGTCATTGGCCGTTTTTATACTAGAGACGCATAATTCGTCTTGGACGAACTTGGGCAAACATTTTTTCTGCGTCTGTTAAATTCGTCTAGTCTAAAGACGGCCACAAGACGCATTATGCGTCTGGACGAAGAATCTATTTTAGTGCGTCTACGAAGACGCACTCAACTGGAAAGTTCGTCCAGACGCATTATGCGTTTAGTGCCCGTCTTTATACCAGACGAATTTAACAGACGCAGAAAAAATGTTTGCCCAAGTTTGTCCAAGACGAGTTATGCGTCTCATATAGTTCGTGCCGTCTTTACACCAGACGGATAACATAAGAGACGCATGATTCGTCTGGACGGATTATGCGTCTCTAGTATAAAAACGGCCATTCAACTTGTCAACTCGGCTGTTTGTCTTCCAAAAAAGGAAAAACTGAAAATATCGAAATGAAACGAACGCTGTCAGTATATTTGTAATGGGTTCGAAAATGCGAGCGGGATCGGGATTAATTGACGTGAGGGATGTCGGGATAGCGGGATTATTTGAAAACATTTGAGAACCCTATCGTGGACCCTCATTATGAGCATTACTGGATAACACCATGCAGCATCCATTGATCAAAATAGAAAAATCTGTCACCACAATTACACGAATTCAGTCAATTCAGTATAAAATAATATCGAAGAAGTGTTTTTTTTACCTGTTCCACGTGGCCTCATGCTTAGGTTAATTTTACATTGTGTTTTAGTCAATAAACTAATTTTTCAGTCAATTGAGCAACCCGTGAAGACTGGTTGTCTCTTCTTTTTTCCCTCCATTTCTTCCTGTGTTGGAATTATTTACTTCTTACCACTCAGAGACCCGAAAACGCTTCTGTTTGGTGAGTACCCAACACATAGCTAATCAGTTGTTACTTAAAGCTTTCACTGAAAGCGTTATTATCCTAGTATTTCTCTTCTTAGATGTAATTATGTGAGACAATCTTACCGTTATCGTTTATATGCTTGCAAGGGAGTATCGTTTTTCTTTCAATTATTAACTGTGATGGGGTATTTTCTTAGCTTTACCGATGCTTTATGTCTCTCTTTTTTTTCCCGTTGAATGTGATTCCTTGAGAGAGGCTAACTTATTAATACTAGGATTATTAAAAGGAAGGTTTGATTTTCTTTTTAGTTGTTGTACTCCACCCCTGTCACTACCCAACCCACCCTCTCACCAAACCACTTCACAGCTAATTTGCATAGTCACGTTCGCGGTAACGCAAGCGATGTGAAGTCAACGGTTCTTGACGCTTCCACATATATTACTTAGTGTGTAGCTCATAAAGTAGCTCACAAGCGCTGAGGACCTTAAAGTGAATGAATTCTCGACTATTTGGGACGTCACTAACCGAATCTGAGAGGTAAAAGAAGTAATTCCTTTGAAAACAAGGGTAATGCAAATGAACTTGTCAATTTGCGTAAACACAGATTTGGGTGCATTTCAAGCTAATGGTGTGTCAAAGTCCGGGAGATACCCACCGGTTTAAAGAAATAAGATAACTTATTAAGGTACAAAATTCACTATCGTATACTTTTTAACCACGATCTAGACCAAACTTTCGAGATTTTTTGTCTTTCGTTTGGTTAATTTTTGGCATGTGAACAGACGCTTGAGAGGAGGGTGTCGTTTGATCACGCTGGAATGGCTTGAAATTTCTAAAAATATTTCCAGCTTTTGTCCGTGAATTCAGAGAATGTATCTTGTAACTTTCATCAAAACAGAATTTGGTGAACTTTAGTTTTGTACACGTAGCGCGGTGATCAAAACTCCTGAAATTTACCCTTTTGATCGCCGTCAGCGACGCCGGGCGAACCCAAATTCAATTTTTTGTTGTAGCGCCGCAAAAATACATAATTAGGAAATAATTATCTCACTTTTAAAACATGTGTACCAAACCCTTTTGATGGGCGCAAAATGAAGGAAAACTATTTTTGGTTGCGAAAACCGGTGGACCGCTTTTAGCGGGACTGCCACTTTATTGTAAAATACAGTAAAAATGATTAATTGCACTTCGTTGACAACTTGTAACAGGAGTTTGTTCAAACGATAGCAACATTTTCTGTAAGTTGTGATACGTAGTACTACGTAAGCTACCATTAGCTTCTCAATTTTCAAGAAAATTTAGTCAAGATTCATGATAAACAAAACAATAGGACCGTGGATCACGCTAGACTATCAATAATTCATAGATCACAAGCACATTTCAGCTCTTTTTATTTGTAATGCACCTTTTCTTTTCTCGAATGATGCCTCGTGCAGAACCCCTTTACCACCTTGTTCTGTGGCCATGCATAAGACGTTATGCTGCAATCGGCCTTTGTGGCTGAGGACCTGAGTGGTCATGCATAACAAAAATAAGGCAGTTATGCTGCAATCAGTCTGTGTGACTGAGGGCTTGTGTGGCCATGCATAACAAATTGCTATGCTATATCAGTCTATGTGGCTGATAACCAATTCCCAATGGTTTAGCAAGTGGCCTTCATGGCCATTAGGCCATTCTGGTTTCTGTTTCTGACTAAATACGTCTGCAGATAGCATGTCAGGTGATACGTGATGACAAACATGTTATGTAAGATGATAGAAATTCATGTGAAATAAAGATTGCACCATGATTTCAAGTCGGTATTTGGTTGCAATTGCCCATTGTGTTACATGTACATTATTTATGTTAGTATGTTAACATGTTAATAAGTAGGTTCCAACAAAATCCTTTTGAAGTCCATGGTATGGTTATAGTGATTTTTTTTCCAAGAGAATTCAGTTTTGTGCAGTGTCTACCCAGATGTATCTCTGGTTCAATTATCTCTTGGGAATTGGCCTCATATTATGTTTGCATCTTTGATTTGGGCTCAATTAAAGATATTCACAATTCTTTTTTAAAAGGTCAAAATAATTTTTGGGCTTTATACATTGAGGACAATTTAATGCATAGAATGTACTCCAAGTCAAAAAGCAAAGTTCTCAAATAAATAGATACCTTTACAATAATTATTGTGACATCTATATGTTATGGTTCTCAATTTCAGCAAGTGTGAAGTAAAATTTGAGACCATTCAATAAATTTGTCAATTAAGTCACAAATCCAACAAGAAGTTAAGTTGGAGACATTTAGCCTAGCAACAATGAGTGAAGGTGGTGCCTTCATGAGACCCCCGCCTTCATGTGCGGATAATATGTGGCGAGGTCAGGAAAGAGAGCTTTAAAAAGGCCATGGGGGACCAGGAATCCAGTCTCATTTGGATGTGTATTTTTCTATTTTATTACCACAGTGCGCTATTGAATTAATGGTGATTAACTACTGCTCACGCTTAAGAGTAAATAGTTGTTATTATGCTCAAGATTATTACTATTAATGCAATTGAATATGATTAAGTCTATCATGACATTCATGTCACCTTGTATGTCATCCTCATTTGTGATCTCACAGTCCTGTCATCTCAATAACTTCTTATTAATTATTCAAAATAATGATTGGTCACACACAAAATTGTCGAAATTTGGACAGAATGTCACACAACAAAAGACTATGTCATTCAATTGGTGAAAAACAGATGGTTGCCAAATTTACAAAGAATCAGAAGATACGTGTATTCATGAATACATTGAATAATAAGATATCACTGCAGCTAATCTTCAGCGCTAGGCCCTGGGAATACCAACTGGCCCCTGATGTCTTGCTTCGCCCTTGTGTGGCAACAAAATCTTATATTGCTCAATACTTCCTGAGCTTTTATTTGTTAGAGAATTTGTCATATAACATTGCCTGCATTCAAACACCAATTATAATCAACCTTTGATGCATGTATACCAGCAACACTTTACATCAAAATGTGACTTGCACTGATAAACAACTTGCATGTGTCCTTGAAGAACATTTCCAGTTGTGAATTAAGTTGAATTTGACTTGAAACCGAAAACTTTATAATAAAAACACCTAGTTCGTTACTTTCAAAACAGACATGTATTAAAAGAAATAATACATATATATTTATCAAGCTTTTTGATGGTTATTGATGATGTTTAGTGGTCACCAATCATTGTATCTACAATTCATCACAAGTATGCATAGCAATAAATGTTTTGGTCATACTGTACCCAGTAAAACACATTGAACCTGTCTCAGAAGCAAGAGTAGTATAAAAATACATATGTGACATTTTCAACTTGCTAAAGCAAATCAAAAAACAAGTTTGTGTATCTCAACATCCAAGAACAAGAAAAGCATTTGTTTCTCAATGTCTGTACACACTGTTTATAACAAGTGAACACGTCTTGCTCATTTCATTGATAGTCTCCTTTGCAGCTGGTTTGTAAACTGTGTGTTTGCAGCAATTTAAAGATCATTTCAAGTCTGTACTGTGAACATGCTCTTATTCATTTAAGGGGATGGCTCTTAACTATCAAACTGTTGCTATGGTGCCCTTCAAATAATCACTTCTCAATACCCTCTTACTCTACAGTTACCATTTTCTGTCAAACGTGTTTAGTTAATGAAAAATGATGGGATGGTTCCCATCCGGTGAAAAAACCATGTATATCTTTGTTTCCTATTTTTCACAGAAATGCACAGCAGAGGACTGGGACTAGTTGCACATGCACATGCACATTCTGATTGAGGTGATGTCAGATTTCCATTCAAAAAGTTATTTCACAGAACCCCCCATGCAATCTTCTTTCAGGGTTCTTTGACTAGAAAGTTCCCTTAGCAACCATTGTCTTTCTGTAGTTACATGTCAGTGCCATCCCCCTTAATGTGTCTCAAAATGAAGCAGGTTGCAAGTAATTATTACTTATCTGTTTTGCTCTCATTGGAAGAGACAACTTTATAGGGGTAACAAAACAAGCATATGAAATGTTGTCAAGAATTTTAAATGTCTCAAAAATAACTTTCTATTAAATAAATCTCAACTACAAAATATTAATAATGCAGCATGCAGCCATGGAAAGTTCCCTACCCTGATATCTTTGGAACCCAAACTTGTACAGAAACACTGTCTGACTATGTAATTACAACCAAAGAGGTTTTCAAGACTTTTTGAGTGAGAACCACATCATTTTGATATGTTGCGTGAACAGAACGAAGCCTAAAACTCAAGCAGTGTACACATGCATCTGGATAAAGGAAACGCTACTGACGGTGAGTGATGGCCAAGGTCCAAAACTCTTCAAATTATTATTATTTTTTTCAAATTGCATTATTTTAATGCACACTTGGGGCCTAGGGTGAGTTGTGCATGCACAATAACAATTTTTGAAGTACACATTTCAGGTGCAAACATTATTTTAAATTACATAAGTCAGTCACTCTCAAATGTTTCACTAATACATGTACAGTGGCAAGAAAGAAAAAAAAACAAAAATCCATTAGCAACAATGCTTAGTCTGTAGTGTAGAAGGACCCCACTTAATGTGGGTTCACGTCGTACAAGTAGCAGTAGTTATGAATTCTCGGATTAAGCTCCGTGAACAGAGTCCACAAACAACGTAAGATCAAGCAAAGAAAGGTTTTAAAAAAACAACAAAAAACAGCGCGTGACCAAAAAATATATTTCGCAAAACTCCGAGGAAATCTCTTGAGCTTCTCAATCAGTACACTGAGGTAAACCCGAATTTTCCATAAAACAACATACTTTGCTCAGCATACTCGGGGACTCAGTGTAAGTATTGTCTATAATTAAGAGAGTTTTGATGTCAGGCAATAAGACAGCCAAGTTGGATTCTGTTTGTACGTCGAACTATGACGTTTTCAGTTTTGTTTTCAATAGTGCGTGG
>NC_090876.1:31869522-31907022 GCF_036669935.1 Montipora foliosa
CAGTTAAATATAGAATTCATTTTAAAATACTTTTACTCATATTCAAAGCAAAATTAATCTTTTAGCACCATCTTATATATGTGACTTAGTCTCCATTAAGAAACGATCAAATTATAATTTAATATCTAACAATAGTTTGGTACTAGATCCCCCTAAAGTTAAATCATTAGCCACACTAGGTGATAGGTCTTTCAACTTCGCTGCACTGAAACTTTGGCATAAACTTCCCAATTACATTAGGACCTCTGTAAGCATCACTATTTTTAAATCACAGCTAAAGATGTATCTTTTTAGAGTAGCCTTTGATTTAAATGAAATATTTTATTATATGTATATAAGAATAGTATTCTTTTATTAGTAGTTAGCGTATTTTATTTACATTATTACCTCATATTTATTTTCAATTAGCTCGAGCAGAAAACCATAACTAACAAAATATGGTAACCCATCGATTCGAGAAATTTGGTTTTTTTAGCCAATAATTATGATGCCCTGTATGCCAATGTGACCGGGGCCTGTTTCTCGAAAGACCTGGTAACTTTTCGGGCCCGTTATCAGGAAACTTTATCCGGCATGAAGCAGTGTTTCTTGAAGCACCCATAAACTCTCCCCGTAATTACCGGGCACGTAAACTGATGGGCCGTTACCAGTCTTCCATGTGTGCTCGTTCGCAAGAGATGGAGTACAACTTGGCACGACAAGTCTCATTTCATTCTATTGGGACATTCCACTTTTTATCCGCACCGCCCCTATGGAAGGCATTTTTTCGAAATGTCAAGAAGGATCCTGTCGGAATCTGGAATTTCTTACCCAGTAGAGGGGGTCAGAATCGGAGCCTTTTGTTCTATTAAAAAAGGGGCCTGTCGGAATCTCGGAATCAAGCTTCAGAGTAAGAGGGACCTGTATTAATCTAACTTCAGAGGAAAAGGGACCTGTCGGAATCATGCCTTCCAGCCTTCCATAGGGGAAAATGGAAGGTCATTATGACCTTCGGTCAAAACAAGAAAACATCTCGCCCCTTCCTCCCCCATCAAGGAAGGGATTTCTTTTTGTAATGTCAAGTACATGTAGGACCCTGTCGGAATCTGGAATTTTTGTCCTAGTAGAGGGGGTGAGAATAGCAATTTTTTTCTAGAAATAACGGTCAGAATCACTGTTTAACTCTTAGTCTTTATTCTATTCAAAAGCAGGGGGTGGGTCGGAATCCTTATTCATCAATCTGGGGGCCTGTCGGAATCTCCCTTTCATTCTTGTGGGAGGAGTTCTGGGAGTACTTCTTGTTTTTTGTTTTGTGTGGCCTAAAGAGTGTAATACTATGTGAGGGGTAAAACTTTCACCCACAAATACAGAGAGTACAATAAAAAACAACATTCTTGTTATTGTTGTTATTATTATTATTATTATTATTATTATTATTATTATTATTATTATCAAGTTGTTATTATTATTATTGTTATTATTATTATTAAGTGGTGGGAGACTGAAAAGAAAACTTTAAAAATTAATGAGTGGTTCTGCCTACCCAATGAAATTAAGTTACCTAGATATTATATTGGTTACAATGTTACTTACATTATTTACATGGCAGAAAGTCGTTGATAAAACTGCAGCCAAGACCCAGTGTGCAAAGAGAGTAGTCTCCGATAGCCTAGAGACTAGTGGAATTTGCGATCGGGCTAGCGGATTCTGTCCTTTACTTGCCCGATGGGAGAGTGAAGTTTTTTTGTACATTTAATTAAAATACATAATTTACAAATTAGTTCTGCTTGTGAACATTTATTTATGGCTAGTTTGACTCACTTTCGGGGTAGCACTTGCTAGGCACTTTCTTTGCACCCTGAAGACCATTAATATTGGCTTGCTTTCTTACATTAAGGGCTATCAATGGGAACTCCAAGAAGGAAAACAATATGTTATCAATATCTGGTTTTAAAGAAACACTAAAAGCATATTTGTACACCAATATTTTAAAATAAAACCGATTTACTGATCATTTCTTTTATAGATAGGTTTTTTTTCCTGTGAGAAAGCAGGACATTACCAAAATCTTTTTAGAATCAAGCCAGAGATTACATGTATACACTTACGTCTGTTCCTTGATAAGATCGTCCACAAAAAAATTTACCTCTTAAGAGTATTTAAAACTACAGGTATGAGCAGATACAGAAAACTGTGTCACAAGACGTTATGTTTGCCAACAATAAGTAAAAGGAAGTTTTAAACGGCTAAGAAATGCGAATAAAACACCACACACTAACTGAGACATTCAGACTGAAGTTAGTCCAAATACATATAATTTAGTGCTGCATTCGTAACCTTTACGGATAAAGCACAATAAAGTAACAACGTTTCGATGTCATTTTAAAGTGAAGATAAAATGAGAAAGCAGCTAAGTTATATACTCTGACAAATTGTCAAATAGTTCAATGCAGAAGAATAAATGAGTCATTAAGTAGTTTGACATAGTCCCTTTAATCTAAAATACAGACTTTACAAGCCGTATTTCCCCTCTTGAGATTGCCGTTGTCTCACTTTCTTGGTATACTCGTTCAGGCTCTTTTTCGTAAATAATAGAAATGATGTCCTCATCCGGTTCAAAGCCTTGCACCTCAGCGAAGTACCATCCTGGTTTAAAAAATAACAAATGAGCAATTCTTAAAATATGGTCATTTTAGCAATAAAACTATTATTTGAAAACAGATTTTAAAATTGATTTAAAATTTATCTAAATCGTACAACATATTATGTCTCTGTTAATAAAACATGACAATTAGAAAACATCGAACAAGTAGTCGCTGAAAAGAAATAACAGACCCACAACATGAACACAGCGTAGTAAGAAAAATGACATATGGTGAGCGGTTTTGCAACTTTGTTTCCAAGATCATTACTGAAAACAACAATATCGCACTTTTATTGTTGCTGCAGTGTAATTAATAAATGATAAGTGAGTTGAGCATCATTAAGAGATTTTATACATCTAAAACATATAAAGAAGTACTCAATTAGGCCAGGGAATATGTATGAAGTGCATAGAAATGTTGTAAGCCAGTATCGTGTATAACGTTAAGCTTTAAAGGCTGGAAAAAAGTAAAAAACCAAGATAAACCAACCAACCTGGTTTCCAGCCACTTTTTGGGACACATTCCTTACTCCAAAGAACTTGAATCCTGGCTCCAATCTCTGCGACTTCGTCATAAAGATCATTATTACAAGTGACTTTCAGGACCTTTAACTTTCCTTCATCAATGCTCTCCTTCACGTTCAATTTATACTCTATGGTAATCTCGTCGGACAATGGGTTGTAAGTCCGTATAACTGCGGTGTACCAGCCTGGCCCCCATCCTGACAGGGCATCCTCCTTACCCCAACGTAAAGCTACTCTTGTTCCAGGTGTTCTTATTGCCTCCGCATTATTGGGGTCTGCCTTTTTGTTGTTTACCTCCCTTTTTGCTATAATAAGGCGTTGAATTTCGTCAAAGATGGTATTCAGATTTAGAAGAGATATCCCCTTTGGAACAGGCGTTACGCTTGTGATATCGTTTTCTTGGTTGAAGACGGATGCACGTTCTCGAGGTCGCGTCTTACTTAGCGAAGGCGTTGTTTCTCTTTGAAATGATCGCTGGCGATAAACCACTCTGTCAACAACTCCATGAGCTTTAATCTCTTCTCCGACTATGATCTTGGAAACCTTTATCAAATCCTCTAGGGCTTCAAGTTCTCTTTCAAATAAGAGATGTGTGGTGCCTGTTCGAACTGGAAGGACCCGCAACACAAGTTGATCTTTACTTCCTTCAGTTGGTATATTATGGAAGTGGAGAATTTCCTTCAGACGACCAACCAGAAGCTTTTGGATTTCCTTTTCAGTAGTTGGAATGGTTGATATGTCCCCAGAATACTTCTCCACTACAGGTGAAGGGCTTGAGAGATCAACTGAGGCCAGCCGTTTGACAAGGAGGTGCTTGGCACCACTGCTTTGAATCCCTTTCTCTTGACATCTTGCTTTAAGGGTTTCTCTTTTTTTCTTGTACAGGGTATGTTGCCTCCAAAGCTGCTGTTCCATGCTCTCAAGGAAGTCCCTCTCCATGGCGTCGACCTTTTTCTTAAGAAACTTCTCAACATCCTCAACGGGGCACCAACATAGAATGCTGATACTTTGCAAGGCATACGTGGGAAGGTTTGGCAGCAAAAGGAAGACTAGTTTTAAAATCCTTGATGGTAGAAATAATTCAGGAATTTTGTTCCACGGACCGTCTGAAAGGTCTCGCCATTGTTCGTAGGGAAGATAGTGCATTTTTCCAGCACTCAAGTACCATCTGACATAGTCAGGGACAGGCTGGAGAGTTGGAGTAGGGAATAACGACGAGTTATCAAAAATAGTCGTAATGAATTTATCCCGCCAGGCCGTTTTGATATCCAACCCACTGTCGTTGGTCAACAACTGGTAATCCTCTGCGTATTCACCCTCGAATGGATCGTCTACTCCCCAAACATAATTCAGCGCTGAGGGCATTTCGTCTTGTCTTGTACACTTGTGGACACTCCAGCTTTCTTTGTTCAGTGAGCGCCAAGAAATTGTGGATTTCCTCTTCGTCGTTGAATACGAAGTTTTCTCTTCCAATTAGCCCTCTCACGCACAGGATAGGCTCCCCCCCAAATTTCGCATGACTGAAAACCTCGCAGACTTGCTCTGCCATCTCTTCCATTGCCTGCTTGTGTTCTGCCGTGTTTGGTTCTTCCGTTACCCTTGCAAACAGCCCATGTTTTGCGAGTTCTCTCTCTTTGGATGCATGCACGCGTTCAACAGGGTTTCGTTTGCCATGGTATTCTGCAAATGATACCTGTGTCACCTTTTTTAGTCCGAGGTACCTTTGAAGGCGCACAAGGAGCATCTGTACTAGCGGACTTTGGGGCATGTCGACACCATTATCGACCACAAAAACGAAATTCTGCTTCAGTTTTCAGGTGTTTGGATCACGAAAGTACGAATCCAGGTGTGGTAGTGTTATTAGGAACAGGAGCTCATTGATTGCACGAAAGACCGTCTCATTTTCGTAATGTGATAATTGGAGAACAGTCAGAGCCTTACCAGTTCTCTTTTGATGAATTATAGTTTCACGTTTCTCTGGCGACGACCCCAACAATATATCTGATGTATTTGGATACAGCTGATGATTCAATCGAGACCCACGATTGGTTTCCACGGTCTTGAGAAAAAGGTGACTCATGGGAGTAATTGCGTGTCGTCTTGACTGGTCACAGGTGTGATGCTCGTACTCGCATGGTCTCCACGTTTTCAGATTGTGCCTGTCAGTCGGGCGCACTACTTGCTTTGCATCGTAGGAGTCGACAACTACACCAGAAGGGTTTTGCGCGGCTTTGTGAAGAATGGCATTGACATTTGCCGAGCTCCAGTGAACATCAATGACCAAGTCCTTTATTGGAGCTGTGTCAGGTGCCTTGTGAAGCGATACGCATGCATTTATAGCTTTACCCTCTTGGTGCTGTTTCGCTTCTTGCGTTCCCTTCCTGAAGTTCTGGGTATAATTGTAGCACGTTGACAGACTAATAGAAAAATTCTCAGGTGCCAAGGAAAGTAAAGCCAGACGTGCGTCCGTCATGTTTGTCACATTATCGGCTGCTCGGTAGAGTATGTTGTTTGTTAGCTTTGGATGCGATTCCAAGCCACCTCCACCCCTTTTTATTCTGTCCCCCTCACCGAATTCGTATTCCAGGATAGCAGCAATGTCTGGGAATTCTTCAATTTTTAGCTTTCTTCCTGAGATGTTCAGAGACTTAAATCGGTGCCTAAGATCACGTTCCCTGATTAAATCCTTTTGCCGTCTTATCAAGCCACGTTTTTCATTCCGTGAAAGATGAGATAGATTCTTCTGTGCCGTCAACTCCTCCACCATTTCTTCAAATTTATTAAGCTTTCCCGAGACAGTTAACGCACAGTTTTGAAGGGACTGTTTGTTGGATATCCCTTGAAATTTTGCCATGAAATGGGCGCTAGTTATCTGTGTGAGAAGGTACTTAACAGTATCTGTCTCTTTTCGTATCTAGATATGCTAAGGCCTTCTTGTAACAATCTCCTATCTTTCCCTCTATGTGGGAGTTTAATCGTGCCCTGAAATCGAATGAGTCGAAAATGTTCTTAAGGTTGCTTACTACTTCAATCAATGGCGAAGAGCGATTTTCGATAAGAAAAGCTTTTCCGTGGATATAGACTTGTAAGAGGTTCAAATGCTTTGAAAGAGTCTCGTAAATCTCCATGGCATTCTTCCGTTTTATGGCCTAATCACACAACCCCCCAGGTGCTGTTTCCTTGGAGGCGTTGAAAAAGGTTCGTGCCGCCTCTTGCGTTGAAATTATTGGAAACTTGTACATCTGCTCTCCTACGGCCTTAACCCCAATCAAGCCAGACTTCTCTTTCCAACACTTTTTTCCCTCAATTTTTGCTTTGATTGCTTCCAGATTTTGTTCCAAAGTGCCACTTACTGTGCTCCTGTTAGTTCCCAGTAAGCCTCCTCCCTCTGTATCAATTACGTTAGTTGTTCAGCTTTGTAACCGAGCTCTATTTTTAGACTCGTTGCGTCTGCGTTCAACATACCAATCATGTCCAGTATGTAAAGGTAGAGTGCTTGACACTTGTTCGTGCTCGTCATTTCCTTCTTTTGTTGGAAGGTATGCACGCAATCTATCCTCGCCACTTTTGACCACTTTACTTTTGCCGAAAAACTTCTTTCATCTTCCATCGTTCTCCTCATTTTCTCTTCCCTTTCTTTTCTCTCCTAGCATATCTTTTTCCAAGCCATGGGAATTGTCCTCTTTCTTTGTTTTAGTCAGATGTTTACAAAGCAAAGCAGATATAGACCTGGGTTTACTGGTAAACGAAAATTTTCGTTTTGCATGTCGAACAGATGGCTCCAATATATGACATTACTCTTCGAACATTACTTTGACCTAACCTGAAGCCCTAAATCCCGATCTGAAGGTATAGGGTAACTTTAACTCCGACTTCCTCGCTAAAAAATAAACTTTCCGACAAATGGGGTGCAACCTTCTATGGTATTCAAGTTTTCGCGTTCCCAACTTCAGTGTCTTTTTGACGATCACCATCAGTTTGATCGGAATTCCTTGCTGTTGACAAAGTAATTCGGAGGTGATTATCTATATCCAGGTTTGCAAGGTGATACATTTTCTTAACTGCAAGGCCTTTAAAATGCTTTTGAAATAATTTGATTTCACTTCTTCTTTTACAGATGAAAGTTATTTGAACAATTTGGAACCGGTAACAGCCTTTGCGTCTCCATCCTCTGGAAGAGACTTGATGGAAGATTCGTTGGCCACTTTGATTACCGGTAATTCCTGTAAGCAATTTTACATGCAGGAAATGTTCCAAAAATTAATTCCTTTTCGCATTTTAAACCTTGTACTACCAATCATTTCCCCGGTCCCTTTTAATAAGATATAGCAATGAATAAGGGTAAGATTTACCCTTATTCATAAATTCTGGGCTCAAATTGTGTCAAATCAGCGGACGTGGATTCAAAAATGGGAGATGTCGGAGCAAAAATAGGTTTGACCGGACAATTTGACCGGCGCCAGCGGGGAAATTATTTCAGCCCTGTTTACCAAATAACTATAACACAGAAAAGCGTTGTCTTGACTTCGATTAAATTTAAAGTGGCCAGTATTTCTTTCAATTAGTGGTAATTCGTGCTACCCTTCAACAGGTCAAAATAGCTTGGATGGTGGTGTTTCGCAACCGGGAAGTGTATCATCAGTATCATCGCCATCAGGATCTGGTTTTGACTCCTTGAGAGGTTTGTTTACCGCGTTTCAATTTTTATTAATCCTTCACTCAATATAGAAAGGAAAGATATAGAATTCACAGCGTAATTGCAGCGGCTTTTAAAGTTGATAATAATGCGATCAATAACCAGAGCTGGTGCGAATTAATCATACATATTCCCTTCAGTGGCAAAACGTGCAGTCAAGGAACATGGCAATTTTATGACCTAATTTTTTTTCGTTTTAACTTTAGCCAAAAAGAGAAAGCAGTCCCCATTTGCGAAATGGGTGAAAGGTCCCTCTAAGGAGCTCACCATGTATCAAAAGGCAGCGGAGAAAAAAGTTAAGCTCTTCTCCTGTAAAGAAATTGCAGATGTTGGAATGAGAAAGCAGAGGAGTTGTGCCAGGGCACAGCTTTAAAGAAATGGAAAGCTACTGCTATTCATGGAGTCATTGACACGGCCTGGACTCTAAAGAAAACAGTGGTTTTGGTGGTTGAGGCAAACAACACAAGAGAACAAGAGTTAAGAGAAAAAGTCAAAGACTCATCTCAGATAAAAAGGCAAAAGGCAGAAACAGTAGATGCAAATGTGCAGAGAACCCTGTCTAGCCACCGAGATCTGTTGTGAGTCAACGAAAGACTTTGAAGACTTAGCAACACCACTTCCGAAAGAAAGAAAAAAATCGCTGAAGAAGAAATTGCTGCAAAAACAGCACTGGGTGAGCTCAAACTAGCGCAAGAGTCCCTGAAGAAAGCTCTCCAGAACAAGCGCAAGTGTCTTGCCGCCCCAACACCTTTTCAGGGGGTCCCTTCAGATGTTGTTGAAGACTGCAAAGAGCCAACCACAGAAGACATTGATGGAATGTTAGAGACAGTACTCAAACGCACAAGACCTTCAAGAGACGAGGACGAGGACGAGAACGAGGACAAGGAAGAGGAAATCTGATTAGTTACCCCCTGCATTTTAACCAAAAAAGATTGAAGTTTGAATGTCTGTGAATACGAAATTGTTACTGGTTTTCAGGAACTGATAATTATCGATTAGTTGTGTCGGGGTGTCTTTTCTTACCAATTTTTTTTGGGGGTTTCAATTTTTGTCGTTATTCTCCTGTACTGTTTTTTCGAATGACCGGCATCTGTCCTTCATTTCTAGTGGAAATTACCGAAGCTATGAAAGTGCTTGAAGGACATATATATATATATATATATATATATACGTATACGTATACGTATACGTATACGTATACGTATATGTATATGTATATATATATATATAAACGAATAGACTAAGATGAAGTTGCTTCGCTTATCTTTGGAGTGCTCAATGCAAGAATTTTGCAGAGCAAAATACAAATGTAAGAAGGAAAGTAAATGTTTTGTAAATGTTTTTCTAGAAAATTTTCACATTGACTTCATGAAAAATGCCTTCTATTTGGACTGCGGCAAAATCTGTACTGTTTTGGTCAAAAAGAAATTGGAAATTAGTCGGTGCAGACGAAAACAGACAACAAAGAATTGTCGAGTATAGACAATGGCTAGCTACCAAAGACACTAGAGAAAGAGAAAAGACTACTGCATTTACTCGCAAATTTGGCAACATGCAGCCTCTAGCAAATTCAAGTAACCTGTTCTATAAGAAAGATGCAAACAGGTTAGAATTTTGGATGAAACACGGCAGTTGGACTTATTGCAAGAAATGCAAACAATTGGTTTGGGAAAGATTGTTTTCTCGTTTTGCAAACCAGCCTGCTATAAAATCAAAAGCCACTTGCTCGTGTTCTAATGAGAGATACGTAATTCCGAACAAAAAAGACATACCTAAAGAATTGCGAGACCTTTCTGTTTCGGAAATCGTAGCTTTAAGGCCTTTAGATATCCATGACGGCGAATATGAAAAACATCCTAGTGGATACAGGAAAAAGGGAGGGATGTTTCGATTAGACTGGTCTACTGATTTGGTAGACACGAAGATAGCGCGATTACCTCGAGACAGTAGACGTAAATGCAGAAAAGCCTACAACTATCTCATGAATTCGACAGATAGTAGTTACAAATCATATGTCGACAGACGAGAGGAAGCTATAACTGAAGGCCTTCGCTTTAATTTGTACGATTATGATAAACGAAATGGAGTAGAATGCGCGTTGTGGCCACATCTTTATCCTTTTACTGCCTGGTGTGAAACAGTATTAGACGGACGTCAAAGTCGCTTAAGCTCAAAAATTGCCTACATTACAAAATGTCAAAGTGAAATCCCAGATTACGGTATGAGCCACGAGTTATTACATTTTCACTATGACCTATGGATTTGGACAACAGTAACTGACGCCGTTGCCACGGCAAAGAAACACAAATGCACTCCAAACAAAGCTTTACAAGACAAAACGTTTTCCCCAGAATATTGGAGGTGGCAACACAGACTGTTACTAGATGCTGTAAGGCAATTTGGTTTCCCCAGTTTGTTTATTACCATTTCTCCATTCGAATGGAGTTTTCCTTTTCCACAATGGTTAGACAATTTAAGAGATCTAACAGGCTATGGACCAACGTGTCTGCCCACCTTTGAGACGACTCACATAGTACACATATTGGAACAACTGGTACGAGGATATTTATGTGGCTCAAATTCAAACAGATGGTCCAAACATGTTTTTACATATGACAATCAAAAAGGCCAGAAGAATGTTCAGACTTATTTCTATAGATTTGAGTTTCAACAACGAGGAACTGTACATTTACACATGCTTGTCTGGTTAGAAGATATCGCCAAAACAAATTACCAAGTTATTCGCGCAGACATTCCTTGGCAACACCCTGCGTTAGCTCAACGTGTCATTGAGTTACAGAAAGCAGAAAAAGGCGCCATCAAATTAAACACTGAACCGTCGCAAATTACCGATCAAAACAACAGACAAATTTTAAACTTGTTCCAACCGACAGAAGCATTCAGACAAAATTTGCGTGCCTACATCGCTTCAGTTCTACCTGCATTAAAATGTCACATGGACGTGCAAACTACTGACGGGAAAGGCATGGTTTTAAGATACTGTGCGAGTTATGTATCGAAATGGCATGATGCATTCGATAGTGATGCTTTGTTTTCTGTTCGCACTGGCCCATATCACTGTGCTTACAAACATCTTCGAGGGCTAAGACCGTTAGAACCTGAAATGTGGATGAGTTTAGGAATGAAAAAACTGGCTTGGTCGCAAAGTAGAACGAAAAAAGTTACTGCTCCGTTTCCTGGTAGTACTTTCCCAAAAACGCATGAATTATATTGCAAAAGACCCAACACAGAAGACCATTTGACTTACTTGCAATGGCTACGGCTACATGACGACAAAGGAAAACGATACAAAGAATGCAATAACACGCTAGTAGGCGTCAAAACAAGTAGCCCTTTCAAAGACGTTTACTATTTTCAAGACATTGTTATGAATTACCCACACAGAAAGGTAGAGGAATTACTGCATCCTAACAATGACACCATTCCAGAACAAATTCGACATTTCGCTGTTGCCATGGATTTCAGATCCGAAGTCTGGCAAGACGAAAACGCTATCAGAGAACATTTCTCTATAGCAGGTTATAAACGAGATTACATAGAAACTTTGATAAGTTTCACTAGAAGTAAACATGACTTTGTACACCTATGGAAACGCAGAGTCCTACGTGGTGTCGAAAACATCACTGAACCAGTATCAACTTCTGAAACTGAACAATTAACTCCGGAACAGATACGAACTACTGCCATAGTTGAATCTGCTCTAGCAAAAAGAGAACAATTTTACGATGACGTTAATGAACCTTTAACGAGAGATGAACAAACGTCTGATGCCGACAGTGAGACTTCAGACATGCACTGCGATGAGGACGGTTCAGACAATCCTCAAGCAATTGCTCCTCAAATTCCCATAACGAACTTGGATTGGCGTCTATTCATTTTGATAAAAGGAAAACCTGGAACAGGAAAATCGTTTGCTCTTTTACATATAATAAAACGTGTATTAGAATTAGACTACAGTGTGCTTTGTGTTACGCCAACTGGAATGTTAGCTAGCAACTACGCTGCATCCATTAGCCATACTCAATTTACAGCTAACACAATTCACAGCAGTTTCAGATATCCTGTTGACAAAGAAGAAAGACCTACTGTAAATTGGGAGATAGCTAATTATGACTTAGTTGTTGTTGACGAGCTTTCTATGGTCCCTGAAAATGTCTTTGCACATATCTCGGATACCTTTAGACAATTGCATGTAAGGCCTGTGTTACTTCTATGCGGAGATCCACAACAACAACCTTTTGACACTGTAAGTGGAAAATCACGAACAGTACCTAATGTGTTACACAACAAAGAACTAGACAAGAACAGCACAGTTGTTCAGTTTTTCACACAACACAGATGTCAAGATCCACAATTTCAAGAACTGCTAGACAACATTCGTCATTATAGACCTTCTAGTAGAGTATTAAAGGCAATTCACGGTCAACGCATTCTTTATTTCAATGAGCCTACTGATAATGACATTTTCAAAGTCCTTACTGAAATGCCAGATGCAATGATGCTAACTGTTTCAAGAAATGCAGCTAACAGAGTAAACAGAATAGCAGCTAACAATTTATTTCAAGACAAACCGTATTTCGGTCATATCCAATTTGATAATAGCGACAACCCACAGCCATTGTACAAGGACATGAAAGTAATTATAACTCAAAACAGAGATAAAGAGCTAGGAATTGTAAATGGAAGACATGCCACAGTAATTACAATACAAGGAGCATCTGTTTTTTTGAAATTGTCTACGGGACGAATAGCTGCAATCTATCCGGTCACTACTCAAGTAGAAGACACTATGGTTATCAAATATCCTATTGTCCCTGCGTACGCCTCTACTATTTGCAAAATTCAAGGACAAAACCTAAAGAAAATTGTGTTATGGTTAGATTGTGATAACATTCCTGAAGGCAGTGCTTATGTAGCAATATCACGAATCAAATATCTTAAAGATTTATATTTCTTGACGCCAACGCATCCACGACAATACAGTCCCGTAGAACAGTCACGAAGTTAATTTCCTTTTTCAGATGGCTTCACCAAGTAAGTATGGCTCTAGAGGCGGCGAACAGGGTGTTGCTTTTTTTAATCACTTCCCAAGGTTTTTCTTGAGGCCCTACGGGGAAATTAAGGAAGAGTATACTTCAGAAGATCACTGCCTACAAAATATTAACGTACGCAACTGCGAATATCTTAAACGACCCCAAGTTGCGTTGAGCGAAATGGCTGAAACGGTTTCGAGCAATCTTCAACAATTAGAACATCTGTTTATTAACTTGCCCCCCGATGTAGTGATGCCAGAATTACGAAAGTTCAATGACTTAATCAGCAATTTCAATACTAAGTCAGGAAACCAGACAACAGAAACAATGTTGCATGATCTCCTGACTTACGTCATCACAGACGATGACGATGAAGAGAGCGAAGAACTGTCAAAAGACGACGTCTTTGACGGTATTGAAATGATGGGTCACATAATGTACTTGATTGGCAACCATTACCGCCACATGCGGATGTTGGTAAGAAATCCTAATGAATATGCGCAAAAATGCGATCTACCATTAAATCACGAGTTCAAACAAAACCCGACGTTAACATCCTTAAACAATTGGTGGGTGCAAAAAACCGTTTCTGCAAGTGGTGGGGGTCTCTTTTCAAAAGGAAGGAAGAAACAAACCTCTTCTCGACAGCTCTTAGAAGAGCTAGGTGAACGTCCTGAAGAAACCCAATCAGTACAGGCACAGAGTCCTCCTCAATCCAACACACCCACATATTCTGACCTAAAGAAAAAATCCCGTCTCTTAAGGGCACAGGCCGAACAACAACCTGTTACTCCTACTAAGGGTAGGCCAGATACATCAGTTAAAGCAAAACCCAAATCAACACATAAGGCAAAAAGGATGTTAGCAGCAGAATCGGACTCCAGTTCGGATGATGAACCAAGTCCACCACCCCCCAAAAAAATGAAACAAAGTGTCAGTAAACCTAGGTGTAGTCCGAAACCCAAGACAATGTCCAATGTACAGCAAGAAGAAGACATTTATTCTCAATTGCCTTGTATTGAAAAAAGCCACAAGAAAAAACACAAAAAAAAACAGTGAGTACACACATCGTCCTGACACATAAAACATTCTAATGCTTGTTTTTCACTTGATTAATTAACGATCTCATGATTTAAAGACGTGTATATGTGAATAGGTCAATGTTCATTCAATATGACATGTTTTCACAATAAGTAATTGTAGTGCCAAATTGAACCTGCAGATGTCTCTGAGTAAACCGTTGTCAACCGAACTAGACGATTACAACGAAGATGCCGTGTTGGCAAGTGGAGACGAGGTATATCAGAATGTTACCACCGCAGCAAATATTCGAGATGTCTGTCAAAAGACTGATATGATGTCTCTGAGAGACCCAATACCATTATCTGAAACCCAGGACGTGCACATGACACCTGTCCCTCCTTCACATAACCGCCAAGATACACCTCCTAGGACATTACATGACACATCCTCTGATACGCCACCATTGAACGTTACATCACACTCAAAGCAAAAAAATGCCACAATTCCACCACCTCCAAAAGATTCATTGCACAACAAGAATAGATCATCCCGAGCGTCATCCACTGATTCATCTTCGTCATGGTTTTAAGATACTGTGCGAGTTATGTATCGAAATGGCATGATGCATTCGATAGTGATGCTTTGTTTTCTGTTCGCACTGGCCCATATCACTGTGCTTACAAACATCTTCGAGGGCTAAGACCGTTAGAACCTGAAATGTGGATGAGTTTAGGAATGAAAAAACTGGCTTGGTCGCAAAGTAGAACGAAAAAAGTTACTGCTCCGTTTCCTGGTAGTACTTTCCCAAAAACGCATGAATTATATTGCAAAAGACCCAACACAGAAGACCATTTGACTTACTTGCAATGGCTACGGCTACATGACGACAAAGGAAAACGATACAAAGAATGCAATAACACGCTAGTAGGCGTCAAAACAAGTAGCCCTTTCAAAGACGTTTACTATTTTCAAGACATTGTTATGAATTACCCACACAGAAAGGTAGAGGAATTACTGCATCCTAACAATGACACCATTCCAGAACAAATTCGACATTTCGCTGTTGCCATGGATTTCAGATCCGAAGTCTGGCAAGACGAAAACGCTATCAGAGAACATTTCTCTATAGCAGGTTATAAACGAGATTACATAGAAACTTTGATAAGTTTCACTAGAAGTAAACATGACTTTGTACACCTATGGAAACGCAGAGTCCTACGTGGTGTCGAAAACATCACTGAACCAGTATCAACTTCTGAAACTGAACAATTAACTCCGGAACAGATACGAACTACTGCCATAGTTGAATCTGCTCTAGCAAAAAGAGAACAATTTTACGATGACGTTAATGAACCTTTAACGAGACATGAACAAACGTCTGATGCCGACAGTGAGACTTCAGACATGCACTGCAATGAGGACGGTTCAGACAATCCTCAAGCAATTGCTCCTCAAATTCCCATAACGAACTTGGATTGGCGTCTATTCATTTTGATAAAAGGAAAACCTGGAACAGGAAAATCGTTTGCTCTTTTACATATAATAAAACGTGTATTAGAATTAGACTACAGTGTGCTTTGTGTTACGCCAACTGGAATGTTAGCTAGCAACTACGCTGCATCCATTAGCCATACTCAATTTACAGCTAACACAATTCACAGCAGTTTCAGATATCCTGTTGACAAAGAAGAAAGACCTACTGTAAATTGGGAGATAGCTAATTATGACTTAGTTGTTGTTGACGAGCTTTCTATGGTCCCTGAAAATGTCTTTGCACATATCTCGGATACCTTTAGACAATTGCATGTAAGGCCTGTGTTACTTCTATGCGGAGATCCACAACAACAACCTTTTGACACTGTAAGTGGAAAATCACGAACAGTACCTAATGTGTTACACAACAAAGAACTAGACAAGAACAGCACAGTTGTTCAGTTTTTCACACAACACAGATGTCAAGATCCACAATTTCAAGAACTGCTAGACAACATTCGTCATTATAGAACTTCTAGTAGAGTATTAAAGGCAATTCACGGTCAACGCATTCTTTATTTCAATGAGCCTACTGATAATGACATTTTCAAAGTCCTTACTGAAATGCCAGATGCAATGATGCTAACTGTTTCAAGAAATGCAGCTAACAGAGTAAACAGAATAGCAGCTAACAATTTATTTCAAGACAAACCGTATTTCGGTCATATCCAATTTGATAATAGCGACAACCCACAGCCATTGTACAAGGACATGAAAGTAATTATAACTCAAAACAGAGATAAAGAGCTAGGAATTGTAAATGGAAGACATGCCACAGTAATTACAATACAAGGAGCATCTGTTTTTTTGAAATTGTCTACGGGACGAATAGCTGCAATCTATCCGGTCACTACTCAAGTAGAAGACACTATGGTTATCAAATATCCTATTGTCCCTGCGTACGCCTCTACTATTTGCAAAATTCAAGGACAAAACCTAAAGAAAATTGTGTTATGGTTAGATTGTGATAACATTCCTGAAGGCAGTGCTTATGTAGCAATATCACGAATCAAATATCTTAAAGATTTATATTTCTTGACGCCAACGCATCCACGACAATACAGTCCCGTAGAACAGTCACGAAGTTAATTTCCTTTTTCAGATGGCTTCACCAAGTAAGTATGGCTCTAGAGGCGGCGAACAGGGTGTTGCTTTTTTTAATCACTTCCCAAGGTTTTTCTTGAGGCCCTACGGGGAAATTAAGGAAGAGTATACTTCAGAAGATCACTGCCTACAAAATATTAACGTACGCAACTGCGAATATCTTAAACGACCCCAAGTTGCGTTGAGCGAAATGGCTGAAACGGTTTCGAGCAATCTTCAACAATTAGAACATCTGTTTATTAACTTGCCCCCCGATGTAGTGATGCCAGAATTACGAAAGTTCAATGACTTAATCAGCAATTTCAATACTAAGTCAGGAAACCAGACAACAGAAACAATGTTGCATGATCTCCTGACTTACGTCATCACAGACGATGACGATGAAGAGAGCGAAGAACTGTCAAAAGACGACGTCTTTGACGGTATTGAAATGATGGGTCACATAATGTACTTGATTGGCAACCATTACCGCCACATGCGGATGTTGGTAAGAAATCCTAATGAATATGCGCAAAAATGCGATCTACCATTAAATCACGAGTTCAAACAAAACCCGACGTTAACATCCTTAAACAATTGGTGGGTGCAAAAAACCGTTTCTGCAAGTGGTGGGGGTCTCTTTTCAAAAGGAAGGAAGAAACAAACCTCTTCTCGACAGCTCTTAGAAGAGCTAGGTGAACGTCCTGAAGAAACCCAATCAGTACAGGCACAGAGTCCTCCTCAATCCAACACACCCACATATTCTGACCTAAAGAAAAAATCCCGTCTCTTAAGGGCACAGGCCGAACAACAACCTGTTACTCCTACTAAGGGTAGGCCAGATACATCAGTTAAAGCAAAACCCAAATCAACACATAAGGCAAAAAGGATGTTAGCAGCAGAATCGGACTCCAGTTCGGATGATGAACCAAGTCCACCACCCCCCAAAAAAATGAAACAAAGTGTCAGTAAACCTAGGTGTAGTCCGAAACCCAAGACAATGTCCAATGTACAGCAAGAAGAAGACATTTATTCTCAATTGCCTTGTATTGAAAAAAGCCACAAGAAAAAACACAAAAAAAAACAGTGAGTACACACATCGTCCTGACACATAAAACATTCTAATGCTTGTTTTTCACTTGATTAATTAACGATCTCATGATTTAAAGACGTGTATATGTGAATAGGTCAATGTTCATTCAATATGACATGTTTTCACAATAAGTAATTGTAGTGCCAAATTGAACCTGCAGATGTCTCTGAGTAAACCGTTGTCAACCGAACTAGACGATTACAACGAAGATGCCGTGTTGGCAAGTGGAGACGAGGTATATCAGAATGTTACCACCGCAGCAAATATTCGAGATGTCTGTCAAAAGACTGATATGATGTCTCTGAGAGACCCAATACCATTATCTGAAACCCAGGACGTCCACATGACACCTGTCTCTCCTTCACATAACCGCCAAAATACACCTCCTAGGACATTACATGACACATCCTCTGATACGCCACCATTGAACGTTACATCACACTCAAAGCAAAAAAATGCCACAATTCCACCACCTCCAAAAGATTCATTGCACAACAAGAATAGATCATCCCGAGCGTCATCCACTGATTCATCTTCGTCATGGTTTTAAGATACTGTGCGAGTTATGTATCGAAATGGCATGATGCATTCGATAGTGATGCTTTGTTTTCTGTTCGCACTGGCCCATATCACTGTGCTTACAAACATCTTCGAGGGCTAAGACCGTTAGAACCTGAAATGTGGATGAGTTTAGGAATGAAAAAACTGGCTTGGTCGCAAAGTAGAACGAAAAAAGTTACTGCTCCGTTTCCTGGTAGTACTTTCCCAAAAACGCATGAATTATATTGCAAAAGACCCAACACAGAAGACCATTTGACTTACTTGCAATGGCTGCGGCTACATGACGACAAAGGAAAACGATACAAAGAATGCAATAACACGCTAGTAGGCGTCAAAACAAGTAGCCCTTTCAAAGACGTTTACTATTTTCAAGACATTGTTATGAATTACCCACACAGAAAGGTAGAGGAATTACTGCATCCTAACAATGACACCATTCCAGAACAAATTCGACATTTCGCTGTTGCCATGGATTTCAGATCCGAAGTCTGGCAAGACGAAAACGCTATCAGAGAACATTTCTCTATAGCAGGTTATAAACGAGATTACATAGAAACTTTGATAAGTTTCACTAGAAGTAAACATGACTTTGTACACCTATGGAAACGCAGAGTCCTACGTGGTGTCGAAAACATCACTGAACCAGTATCAACTTCTGAAACTGAACAATTAACTCCGGAACAGATACGAACTACTGCCATAGTTGAATCTGCTCTAGCAAAAAGAGAACAATTTTACGATAACGAGAGATGAACAAACGTCTGATGCCGACAGTGAGACTTCAGACATGCACTGCGATGAGGACGGTTCAGACAATCCTCAAGCAATTGCTCCTCAAATTCCCATAACGAACTTGGATTGGCGTCTATTCATTTTGATAAAAGGAAAACCTGGAACAGGAAAATCGTTTGCTCTTTTACATATAATAAAACGTGTATTAGAATTAGACTACAGTGTGCTTTGTGTTACGCCAACTGGAATGTTAGCTAGCAACTACGCTGCATCCATTAGCCATACTCAATTTACAGCTAACACAATTCACAGCAGTTTCAGATATCCTGTTGACAAAGAAGAAAGACCTACTGTAAATTGGGAGATAGCTAATTATGACTTAGTTGTTGTTGACGAGCTTTCTATGGTCCCTGAAAATGTCTTTGCACATATCTCGGATACCTTTAGACAATTGCATGTAAGGCCTGTGTTACTTCTATGCGGAGATCCACAACAACAACCTTTTGACACTGTAAGTGGAAAATCACGAACAGTACCTAATGTGTTACACAACAAAGAACTAGACAAGAACAGCACAGTTGTTCAGTTTTTCACACAACACAGATGTCAAGATCCACAATTTCAAGAACTGCTAGACAACATTCGTCATTATAGACCTTCTAGTAGAGTATTAAAGGCAATTCACGGTCAACGCATTCTTTATTTCAATGAGCCTACTGATAATGACATTTTCAAAGTCCTTACTGAAATGCCAGATGCAATGATGCTAACTGTTTCAAGAAATGCAGCTAACAATTTATTTCAAGACAAACCCTATTTCGGTCATATCCAATTTGATAATAGCGACAACCCACAGCTATTGTACAAGGACATGAAAGTAATTATAACTCAAAACAGAGATAAAGAGCTAGGAATTGTAAATGGAAGACATGCCACAGTAATTACAATACAAGGAGCATCTGTTTTTTTGAAATTGTCTACGGGACGAATAGCTGCAATCTATCCGGTCACTACTCAAGTAGAAGACACTATGGTTATCAAATATCCTATTGTCCCTGCGTACGCCTCTACTATTTGCAAAATTCAAGGACAAAACCTAAAGAAAATTGTGTTATGGTTAGATTGTGATAACATTCCTGAAGGCAGTGCTTATGTAGCAATATCACGAATCAAATATCTTAAAGATTTATATTTCTTGACGCCAACGCATCCACGACAATACAGTCCCGTAGAACAGTCACGAAGTTAATTTCCTTTTTCAGATGGCTTCACCAAGTAAGTATGGCTCTAGAGGCGGCGAACAGGGTGTTGCTTTTTTTAATCACTTCCCAAGGTTTTTCTTGAGGCCCTACGGGGAAATTAAGGAAGAGTATACTTCAGAAGATCACTGCCTACAAAATATTAACGTACGCAACTGCGAATATCTTAAACGACCCCAAGTTGCGTTAAGCGAAATGGCTGAAACGGTTTCGAGCAATCTTCAACAATTAGAACATCTGTTTATTAACTTGCCCCCCGATGTAGTGATGCCAGAATTACGAAAGTTCAATGACTTAATCAGCAATTTCAATACTAAGTCAGGAAACCAGACAACAGAAACAATGTTGCATGATCTCCTGACTTACGTCATCACAGACGATGACGATGAAGAGAGCGAAGAACTGTCAAAAGACGACGTCTTTGACGGTATTGAAATGATGGGTCACATAATGTACTTGATTGGCAACCATTACCGCCACATGCGGATGTTGGTAAGAAATCCTAATGAATATGCGCAAAAATGCGATCTACCATTAAATCACGAGTTCAAACAAAACCCGACGTTAACATCCTTAAACAATTGGTGGGTGCAAAAAACCGTTTCTGCAAGTGGTGGGGGTCTCTTTTCAAAAGGAAGGAAGAAACAAACCTCTTCTCGACAGCTCTTAGAAGAGCTAGGTGAACGTCCTGAAGAAACCCAATCAGTACAGGCACAGAGTCCTCCTCAATCCAACACACCCACATATTCTGACCTAAAGAAAAAATCCCGTCTCTTAAGGGCACAGGCCGAACAACAACCTGTTACTCCTACTAAGGGTAGGCCAGATACATCAGTTAAAGCAAAACCCAAATCAACACATAAGGCAAAAAGGATGTTAGCAGCAGAATCGGACTCCAGTTCGGATGATGAACCAAGTCCACCACCCCCAAAAAAATGAAACAAAGTGTCAGTAAACCTAGGTGTAGTCCGAAACCCAAGACAATGTCCAATGTACAGCAAGAAGAAGACATTTATTCTCAATTGCCTTGTATTGAAAAAAGCCACAAGAAAAAACACAAAAAAAAACAGTGAGTACACACATCGTCCTGACACATAAAACATTCTAATGCTTGTTTTTCACTTGATTAATTAACGATCTCATGATTTAAAGACGTGTATATGTGAATAGGTCAATGTTCATTCAATATGACATGTTTTCACAATAAGTAATTGTAGTGTCAAATTGAACCTGCAGATGTCTCTGAGTAAACCGTTGTCAACCGAACTAGACGATTACAACGAAGATGCCGTGTTGGCAAGTGGAGACGAGGTATATCAGAATGTTACCACCGCAGCAAATATTCGAGATGTCTGTCAAAAGACTGATATGATGTCTCTGAGAGACCCAATACCATTATCTGAAACCCAGGACGTGCACATGACACCCGTCTCTCCTTCACATAACCGCCAAAATACACCTCCTAGGACATTACATGACACATCCTCTGATACGCCACCATTGAACGTTACATCACACTCAAAGCAAAAAAATGCCACAATTCCACCACCTCCAAAAGATTCATTGCACAACAAGAATAGATCATCCCGAGCGTCATCCACTGATTCATCTTCGTCATGGTTTTAAGATACTGTGCGAGTTATGTATCGAAATGGCATGATGCATTCGATAGTGATGCTTTGTTTTCTGTTCGCACTGGCCCATATCACTGTGCTTACAAACATCTTCGAGGGCTAAGACCGTTAGAACCTGAAATGTGGATGAGTTTAGGAATGAAAAAACTGGCTTGGTCGCAAAGTAGAACGAAAAAAGTTACTGCTCCGTTTCCTGGTAGTACTTTCCCAAAAACGCATGAATTATATTGCAAAAGACCCAACACAGAAGACCATTTGACTTACTTGCAATGGCTACGGCTACATGACGACAAAGGAAAACGATACAAAGAATGCAATAACACGCTAGTAGGCGTCAAAACAAGTAGCCCTTTCAAAGACGTTTACTATTTTCAAGACATTGTTATGAATTACCCACACAGAAAGGTAGAGGAATTACTGCATCCTAACAATGACACCATTCCAGAACAAATTCGACATTTCGCTGTTGCCATGGATTTCAGATCCGAAGTCTGGCAAGACGAAAACGCTATCAGAGAACATTTCTCTATAGCAGGTTATAAACGAGATTACATAGAAACTTTGATAAGTTTCACTAGAAGTAAACATGACTTTGTACACCTATGGAAACGCAGAGTCCTACGTGGTGTCGAAAACATCACTGAACCAGTATCAACTTCTGAAACTGAACAATTAACTCCGGAACAGATACGAACTACTGCCATAGTTGAATCTGCTCTAGCAAAAAGAGAACAATTTTACGATGACGTTAATGAACCTTTAACGAGAGATGAACAAACGTCTGATGCCGACAGTGAGACTTCAGACATGCACTGCGATGAGGACGGTTCAGACAATCCTCAAGCAATTGCTCCTCAAATTCCCATAACGAACTTGGATTGGCGTCTATTCATTTTGATAAAAGGAAAACCTGGAACAGGAAAATCGTTTGCTCTTTTACATATAATAAAACGTGTATTAGAATTAGACTACAGTGTGCTTTGTGTTACGCCAACTGGAATGTTAGCTAGCAACTACGCTGCATCCATTAGCCATACTCAATTTACAGCTAACACAATTCACAGCAGTTTCAGATATCCTGTTGACAAAGAAGAAAGACCTACTGTAAATTGGGAGATAGCTAATTATGACTTAGTTGTTGTTGACGAGCTTTCTATGGTCCCTGAAAATGTCTTTGCACATATCTCGGATACCTTTAGACAATTGCATGTAAGGCCTGTGTTACTTCTATGCGGAGATCCACAACAACAACCTTTTGACACTGTAAGTGGAAAATCACGAACAGTACCTAATGTGTTACACAACAAAGAACTAGACAAGAACAGCACAGTTGTTCAGTTTTTCACACAACACAGATGTCAAGATCCACAATTTCAAGAACTGCTAGACAACATTCGTCATTATAGACCTTCTAGTAGAGTATTAAAGGCAATTCACGGTCAACGCATTCTTTATTTCAATGAGCCTACTGATAATGACATTTTCAAAGTCCTTACTGAAATGCCAGATGCAATGATGCTAACTGTTTCAAGAAATGCAGCTAACAATTTATTTCAAGACAAACCCTATTTCGGTCATATCCAATTTGATAATAGCGACAACCCACAGCCATTGTACAAGGACATGAAAGTAATTATAACTCAAAACAGAGATAAAGAGCTAGGAATTGTAAATGGAAGACATGCCACAGTAATTACAATACAAGGAGCATCTGTTTTTTTGAAATTGTCTACGGGACGAATAGCTGCAATCTATCCGGTCACTACTCAAGTAGAAGACACTATGGTTATCAAATATCCTATTGTCCCTGCGTACGCCTCTACTATTTGCAAAATTCAAGGACAAAACCTAAAGAAAATTGTGTTATGGTTAGATTGTGATAACATTCCTGAAGGCAGTGCTTATGTAGCAATATCACGAATCAAATATCTTAAAGATTTATATTTCTTGACGCCAACGCATCCACGACAATACAGTCCCGTAGAACAGTCACGAAGTTAATTTCCTTTTTCAGATGGCTTCACCAAGTAAGTATGGCTCTAGAGGCGGCGAACAGGGTGTTGCTTTTTTTAATCACTTCCCAAGGTTTTTCTTGAGGCCCTACGGGGAAATTAAGGAAGAGTATACTTCAGAAGATCACTGCCTACAAAATATTAACGTACGCAACTGCGAATATCTTAAACGACCCCAAGTTGCGTTGAGCGAAATGGCTGAAACGGTTTCGAGCAATCTTCAACAATTAGAACATCTGTTTATTAACTTGCCCCCCGATGTAGTGATGCCAGAATTACGAAAGTTCAATGACTTAATCAGCAATTTCAATACTAAGTCAGGAAACCAGACAACAGAAACAATGTTGCATGATCTCCTGACTTACGTCATCACAGACGATGACGATGAAGAGAGCGAGGAACTGTCAAAAGACGACGTCTTTGACGGTATTGAAATGATGGGTCACATAATGTACTTGATTGGCAACCATTACCGCCACATGCGGATGTTGGTAAGAAATCCTAATGAATATGCGCAAAAATGCGATCTACCATTAAATCACGAGTTCAAACAAAACCCGACGTTAACATCCTTAAACAATTGGTGGGTGCAAAAAACCGTTTCTGCAAGTGGTGGGGGTCTCTTTTCAAAAGGAAGGAAGAAACAAACCTCTTCTCGACAGCTCTTAGAAGAGCTAGGTGAACGTCCTGAAGAAACCCAATCAGTACAGGCACAGAGTCCTCCTCAATCCAACACACCCACATATTCTGACCTAAAGAAAAAATCCCGTCTCTTAAGGGCACAGGCCGAACAACAACCTGTTACTCCTACTAAGGGTAGGCCAGATACATCAGTTAAAGCAAAACCCAAATCAACACATAAGGCAAAAAGGATGTTAGCAGCAGAATCGGACTCCAGTTCGGATGATGAACCAAGTCCACCACCCCCCAAAAAAATGAAACAAAGTGTCAGTAAACCTAGGTGTAGTCCGAAACCCAAGACAATGTCCAATGTACAGCAAGAAGAAGACATTTATTCTCAATTGCCTTGTATTGAAAAAAGCCACAAGAAAAAACACAAAAAAAAACAGTGAGTACACACATCGTCCTGACACATAAAACATTCTAATGCTTGTTTTTCACTTGATTAATTAACGATCTCATGATTTAAAGACGTGTATATGTGAATAGGTCAATGTTCATTCAATATGACATGTTTTCACAATAAGTAATTGTAGTGCCAAATTGAACCTGCAGATGTCTCTGAGTAAACCGTTGTCAACCGAACTAGACGATTACAACGAAGATGCCGTGTTGGCAAGTGGAGACGAGGTATATCAGAATGTTACCACCGCAGCAAATATTCGAGATGTCTGTCAAAAGACTGATATGATGTCTCTGAGAGACCCAATACCATTATCTGAAACCCAGGACGTGCACATGACACCCGTCTCTCCTTCACATAACCGCCAAAATACACCTCCTAGGACATTACATGACACATCCTCTGATACGCCACCATTGAACGTTACATCACACTCAAAGCAAAAAAATGCCACAATTCCACCACCTCCAAAAGATTCATTGCACAACAAGAATAGATCATCCCGAGCGTCATCCACTGATTCATCTTCGTCATGGTTTTAAGATACTGTGCGAGTTATGTATCGAAATGGCATGATGCATTCGATAGTGATGCTTTGTTTTCTGTTCGCACTGGCCCATATCACTGTGCTTACAAACATCTTCGAGGGCTAAGACCGTTAGAACCTGAAATGTGGATGAGTTTAGGAATGAAAAAACTGGCTTGGTCGCAAAGTAGAACGAAAAAAGTTACTGCTCCGTTTCCTGGTAGTACTTTCCCAAAAACGCATGAATTATATTGCAAAAGACCCAACACAGAAGACCATTTGACTTACTTGCAATGGCTACGGCTACATGACGACAAAGGAAAACGATACAAAGAATGCAATAACACGCTAGTAGGCGTCAAAACAAGTAGCCCTTTCAAAGACGTTTACTATTTTCAAGACATTGTTATGAATTACCCACACAGAAAGGTAGAGGAATTACTGCATCCTAACAATGACACCATTCCAGAACAAATTCGACATTTCGCTGTTGCCATGGATTTCAGATCCGAAGTCTGGCAAGACGAAAACGCTATCAGAGAACATTTCTCTATAGCAGGTTATAAACGAGATTACATAGAAACTTTGATAAGTTTCACTAGAAGTAAACGTGACTTTGTACACCTATGGAAACGCAGAGTCCTACGTGGTGTCGAAAACATCACTGAACCAGTATCAACTTCTGAAACTGAACAATTAACTCCGGAACAGATACGAACTACTGCCATAGTTGAATCTGCTCTAGCAAAAAGAGAACAATTTTACGATGACGTTAATGAACCTTTAACGAGAGATGAACAAACGTCTGATGCCGACAGTGAGACTTCAGACATGCACTGCGATGAGGACGGTTCAGACAATCCTCAAGCAATTGCTCCTCAAATTCCCATAACGAACTTGGATTGGCGTCTATTCATTTTGATAAAAGGAAAACCTGGAACAGGAAAATCGTTTGCTCTTTTACATATAATAAAACGTGTATTAGAATTAGACTACAGTGTGCTTTGTGTTACGCCAACTGGAATGTTAGCTAGCAACTACGCTGCATCCATTAGCCATACTCAATTTACAGCTAACACAATTCACAGCAGTTTCAGATATCCTGTTGACAAAGAAGAAAGACCTACTGTAAATTGGGAGATAGCTAATTATGACTTAGTTGTTGTTGACGAGCTTTCTATGGTCCCTGAAAATGTCTTTGCACATATCTCGGATACCTTTAGACAATTGCATGTAAGGCCTGTGTTACTTCTATGCGGAGATCCACAACAACAACCTTTTGACACTGTAAGTGGAAAATCACGAACAGTACCTAATGTGTTACACAACAAAGAACTAGACAAGAACAGCACAGTTGTTCAGTTTTTCACACAACACAGATGTCAAGATCCACAATTTCAAGAACTGCTAGACAACATTCGTCATTATAGACCTTCTAGTAGAGTATTAAAGGCAATTCACGGTCAACGCATTCTTTATTTCAATGAGCCTACTGATAATGACATTTTCAAAGTCCTTACTGAAATGCCAGATGCAATGATGCTAACTGTTTCAAGAAATGCAGCTAACAATTTATTTCAAGACAAACCGTATTTCGGTCATATCCAATTTGATAATAGCGACAACCCACAGCCATTGTACAAGGACATGAAAGTAATTATAACTCAAAACAGAGATAAAGAGCTAGGAATTGTAAATGGAAGACATGCCACAGTAATTACAATACAAGGAGCATCTGTTTTTTTGAAATTGTCTACGGGACGAATAGCTGCAATCTATCCGGTCACTACTCAAGTAGAAGACACTATGGTTATCAAATATCCTATTGTCCCTGCGTACGCCTCTACTATTTGCAAAATTCAAGGACAAAACCTAAAGAAAATTGTGTTATGGTTAGATTGTGATAACATTCCTGAAGGCAGTGCTTATGTAGTAGTATCACGAATCAAATATCTTAAAGATTTATATTTCTTGACGCCAACGCATCCACGACAATACAGTCCCGTAGAACAGTCACGAAGTTAATTTCCTTTTTCAGATGGCTTCACCAAGTAAGTATGGCTCTAGAGGCGGCGAACAGGGTGTTGCTTTTTTTAATCACTTCCCAAGGTTTTTCTTGAGGCCCTACGGGGAAATTAAGGAAGAGTATACTTCAGAAGATCACTGCCTACAAAATATTAACGTACGCAACTGCGAATATCTTAAACGACCCCAAGTTGCGTTGAGCGAAATGGCTGAAACGGTTTCGAGCAATCTTCAACAATTAGAACATCTGTTTATTAACTTGCCCCCCGATGTAGTGATGCCAGAATTACGAAAGTTCAATGACTTAATCAGCAATTTCAATACTAAGTCAGGAAACCAGACAACAGAAACAATGTTGCATGATCTCCTGACTTACGTCATCACAGACGATGACGATGAAGAGAGCGAGGAACTGTCAAAAGACGACGTCTTTGACGGTATTGAAATGATGGGTCACATAATGTACTTGATTGGCAACCATTACCGCCACATGCGGATGTTGGTAAGAAATCCTAATGAATATGCGCAAAAATGCGATCTACCATTAAATCACGAGTTCAAACAAAACCCGACGTTAACATCCTTAAACAATTGGTGGGTGCAAAAAACCGTTTCTGCAAGTGGTGGGGGTCTCTTTTCAAAAGGAAGGAAGAAACAAACCTCTTCTCGACAGCTCTTAGAAGAGCTAGGTGAACGTCCTGAAGAAACCCAATCAGTACAGGCACAGAGTCCTCCTCAATCCAACACACCCACATATTCTGACCTAAAGAAAAAATCCCGTCTCTTAAGGGCACAGGCCGAACAACAACCTGTTACTCCTACTAAGGGTAGGCCAGATACATCAGTTAAAGCAAAACCCAAATCAACACATAAGGCAAAAAGGATGTTAGCAGCAGAATCGGACTCCAGTTCGGATGATGAACCAAGTCCACCACCCCCCAAAAAAATGAAACAAAGTGTCAGTAAACCTAGGTGTAGTCCGAAACCCAAGACAATGTCCAATGTACAGCAAGAAGAAGACATTTATTCTCAATTGCCTTGTATTGAAAAAAGCCACAAGAAAAAACACAAAAAAAAACAGTGAGTACACACATCGTCCTGACACATAAAACATTCTAATGCTTGTTTTTCACTTGATTAATTAACGATCTCATGATTTAAAGACGTGTATATGTGAATAGGTCAATGTTCATTCAATATGACATGTTTTCACAATAAGTAATTGTAGTGCCAAATTGAACCTGCAGATGTCTCTGAGTAAACCGTTGTCAACCGAACTAGACGATTACAACGAAGATGCCGTGTTGGCAAGTGGAGACGAGGTATATCAGAATGTTACCACCGCAGCAAATATTCGAGATGTCTGTCAAAAGACTGATATGATGTCTCTGAGAGACCCAATACCATTATCTGAAACCCAGGACGTGCACATGACACCCGTCTCTCCTTCACATAACCGCCAAAATACACCTCCTAGGACATTACATGACACATCCTCTGATACGCCACCATTGAACGTTACATCACACTCAAAGCAAAAAAATGCCACAATTCCACCACCTCCAAAAGATTCATTGCACAACAAGAATAGATCATCCCGAGCGTCATCCACTGATTCATCTTCGTCATGGTTTTAAGATACTGTGCGAGTTATGTATCGAAATGGCATGATGCATTCGATAGTGATGCTTTGTTTTCTGTTCGCACTGGCCCATATCACTGTGCTTACAAACATCTTCGAGGGCTAAGACCGTTAGAACCTGAAATGTGGATGAGTTTAGGAATGAAAAAACTGGCTTGGTCGCAAAGTAGAACGAAAAAAGTTACTGCTCCGTTTCCTGGTAGTACTTTCCCAAAAACGCATGAATTATATTGCAAAAGACCCAACACAGAAGACCATTTGACTTACTTGCAATGGCTACGGCTACATGACGACAAAGGAAAACGATACAAAGAATGCAATAACACGCTAGTAGGCGTCAAAACAAGTAGCCCTTTCAAAGACGTTTACTATTTTCAAGACATTGTTATGAATTACCCACACAGAAAGGTAGAGGAATTACTGCATCCTAACAATGACACCATTCCAGAACAAATTCGACATTTCGCTGTTGCCATGGATTTCAGATCCGAAGTCTGGCAAGACGAAAACGCTATCAGAGAACATTTCTCTATAGCAGGTTATAAACGAGATTACATAGAAACTTTGATAAGTTTCACTAGAAGTAAACGTGACTTTGTACACCTATGGAAACGCAGAGTCCTACGTGGTGTCGAAAACATCACTGAACCAGTATCAACTTCTGAAACTGAACAATTAACTCCGGAACAGATACGAACTACTGCCATAGTTGAATCTGCTCTAGCAAAAAGAGAACAATTTTACGATGACGTTAATGAACCTTTAACGAGAGATGAACAAACGTCTGATGCCGACAGTGAGACTTCAGACATGCACTGCGATGAGGACGGTTCAGACAATCCTCAAGCAATTGCTCCTCAAATTCCCATAACGAACTTGGATTGGCGTCTATTCATTTTGATAAAAGGAAAACCTGGAACAGGAAAATCGTTTGCTCTTTTACATATAATAAAACGTGTATTAGAATTAGACTACAGTGTGCTTTGTGTTACGCCAACTGGAATGTTAGCTAGCAACTACGCTGCATCCATTAGCCATACTCAATTTACAGCTAACACAATTCACAGCAGTTTCAGATATCCTGTTGACAAAGAAGAAAGACCTACTGTAAATTGGGAGATAGCTAATTATGACTTAGTTGTTGTTGACGAGCTTTCTATGGTCCCTGAAAATGTCTTTGCACATATCTCGGATACCTTTAGACAATTGCATGTAAGGCCTGTGTTACTTCTATGCGGAGATCCACAACAACAACCTTTTGACACTGTAAGTGGAAAATCACGAACAGTACCTAATGTGTTACACAACAAAGAACTAGACAAGAACAGCACAGTTGTTCAGTTTTTCACACAACACAGATGTCAAGATCCACAATTTCAAGAACTGCTAGACAACATTCGTCATTATAGACCTTCTAGTAGAGTATTAAAGGCAATTCACGGTCAACGCATTCTTTATTTCAATGAGCCTACTGATAATGACATTTTCAAAGTCCTTACTGAAATGCCAGATGCAATGATGCTAACTGTTTCAAGAAATGCAGCTAACAATTTATTTCAAGACAAACCCTATTTCGGTCATATCCAATTTGATAATAGCGACAACCCACAGCCATTGTACAAGGACATGAAAGTAATTATAACTCAAAACAGAGATAAAGAGCTAGGAATTGTAAATGGAAGACATGCCACAGTAATTACAATACAAGGAGCATCTGTTTTTTTGAAATTGTCTACGGGACGAATAGCTGCAATCTATCCGGTCACTACTCAAGTAGAAGACACTATGGTTATCAAATATCCTATTGTCCCTGCGTACGCCTCTACTATTTGCAAAATTCAAGGACAAAACCTAAAGAAAATTGTGTTATGGTTAGATTGTGATAACATTCCTGAAGGCAGTGCTTATGTAGCAATATCACGAATCAAATATCTTAAAGATTTATATTTCTTGACGCCAACGCATCCACGACAATACAGTCCCGTAGAACAGTCACGAAGTTAATTTCCTTTTTCAGATGGCTTCACCAAGTAAGTATGGCTCTAGAGGCGGCGAACAGGGTGTTGCTTTTTTTAATCACTTCCCAAGGTTTTTCTTGAGGCCCTACGGGGAAATTAAGGAAGAGTATACTTCAGAAGATCACTGCCTACAAAATATTAACGTACGCAACTGCGAATATCTTAAACGACCCCAAGTTGCGTTGAGCGAAATGGCTGAAACGGTTTCGAGCAATCTTCAACAATTAGAACATCTGTTTATTAACTTGCCCCCCGATGTAGTGATGCCAGAATTACGAAAGTTCAATGACTTAATCAGCAATTTCAATACTAAGTCAGGAAACCAGACAACAGAAACAATGTTGCATGATCTCCTGACTTACGTCATCACAGACGATGACGATGAAGAGAGCGAGGAACTGTCAAAAGACGACGTCTTTGACGGTATTGAAATGATGGGTCACATAATGTACTTGATTGGCAACCATTACCGCCACATGCGGATGTTGGTAAGAAATCCTAATGAATATGCGCAAAAATGCGATCTACCATTAAATCACGAGTTCAAACAAAACCCGACGTTAACATCCTTAAACAATTGGTGGGTGCAAAAAACCGTTTCTGCAAGTGGTGGGGGTCTCTTTTCAAAAGGAAGGAAGAAACAAACCTCTTCTCGACAGCTCTTAGAAGAGCTAGGTGAACGTCCTGAAGAAACCCAATCAGTACAGGCACAGAGTCCTCCTCAATCCAACACACCCACATATTCTGACCTAAAGAAAAAATCCCGTCTCTTAAGGGCACAGGCCGAACAACAACCTGTTACTCCTACTAAGGGTAGGCCAGATACATCAGTTAAAGCAAAACCCAAATCAACACATAAGGCAAAAAGGATGTTAGCAGCAGAATCGGACTCCAGTTCGGATGATGAACCAAGTCCACCACCCCCCAAAAAATGAAACAAAGTGTCAGTAAACCTAGGTGTAGTCCGAAACCCAAGACAATGTCCAATGTACAGCAAGAAGAAGACATTTATTCTCAATTGCCTTGTATTGAAAAAAGCCACAAGAAAAAACACAAAAAAAAACAGTGAGTACACACATCGTCCTGACACATAAAACATTCTAATGCTTGTTTTTCACTTGATTAATTAACGATCTCATGATTTAAAGACGTGTATATGTGAATAGGTCAATGTTCATTCAATATGACATGTTTTCACAATAAGTAATTGTAGTGCCAAATTGAACCTGCAGATGTCTCTGAGTAAACCGTTGTCAACCGAACTAGACGATTACAACGAAGATGCCGTGTTGGCAAGTGGAGACGATGTATATCAGAATGTTACCACCGCAGCAAATATTCGAGATGTCTGTCAAAAGACTGATATGATGTCTCTGAGAGACCCAATACCATTATCTGAAACCCAGGACGTGCACATGACACCTGTCTCTCCTTCACATAACCGCCAAAATACACCTCCTAGGACATTACATGACACATCCTCTGATACGCCACCATTGAACGTTACATCACACTCAAAGCAAAAAAATGCCACAATTCCACCACCTCCAAAAGATTCATTGCACAACAAGAATAGATCATCCCGAGCGTCATCCACTGATTCATCTTCGTCATGGTTTTAAGATACTGTGCGAGTTATGTATCGAAATGGCATGATGCATTCGATAGTGATGCTTTGTTTTCTGTTCGCACTGGCCCATATCACTGTGCTTACAAACATCTTCGAGGGCTAAGACCGTTAGAACCTGAAATGTGGATGAGTTTAGGAATGAAAAAACTGGCTTGGTCGCAAAGTAGAACGAAAAAAGTTACTGCTCCGTTTCCTGGTAGTACTTTCCCAAAAACGCATGAATTATATTGCAAAAGACCCAACACAGAAGACCATTTGACTTACTTGCAATGGCTACGGCTACATGACGACAAAGGAAAACGATACAAAGAATGCAATAACACGCTAGTAGGCGTCAAAACAAGTAGCCCTTTCAAAGACGTTTACTATTTTCAAGACATTGTTATGAATTACCCACACAGAAAGGTAGAGGAATTACTGCATCCTAACAATGACACCATTCCAGAACAAATTCGACATTTCGCTGTTGCCATGGATTTCAGATCCGAAGTCTGGCAAGACGAAAACGCTATCAGAGAACATTTCTCTATAGCAGGTTATAAACGAGATTACATAGAAACTTTTATAAGTTTCACTAGAAGTAAACGTGACTTTGTACACCTATGGAAACGCAGAGTCCTACGTGGTGTCGAAAACATCACTGAACCAGTATCAACTTCTGAAACTGAACAATTAACTCCGGAACAGATACGAACTACTGCCATAGTTGAATCTGCTCTAGCAAAAAGAGAACAATTTTACGATGACGTTAATGAACCTTTAACGAGACATGAACAAACGTCTGATGCCGACAGTGAGACTTCAGACATGCACTGCGATGAGGACGGTTCAGACAATCCTCAAGCAATTGCTCCTCAAATTCCCATAACGAACTTGGATTGGCGTCTATTCATTTTGATAAAAGGAAAACCTGGAACAGGAAAATCGTTTGCTCTTTTACATATAATAAAACGTGTATTAGAATTAGACTACAGTGTGCTTTGTGTTACGCCAACTGGAATGTTAGCTAGCAACTACGCTGCATCCATTAGCCATACTCAATTTACAGCTAACACAATTCACAGCAGTTTCAGATATCCTGTTGACAAAGAAGAAAGACCTACTGTAAATTGGGAGATAGCTAATTATGACTTAGTTGTTGTTGACGAGCTTTCTATGGTCCCTGAAAATGTCTTTGCACATATCTCGGATACCTTTAGACAATTGCATGTAAGGCCTGTGTTACTTCTATGCGGAGATCCACAACAACAACCTTTTGACACTGTAAGTGGAAAATCACGAACAGTACCTAATGTGTTACACAACAAAGAACTAGACAAGAACAGCACAGTTGTTCAGTTTTTCACACAACACAGATGTCAAGATCCACAATTTCAAGAACTGCTAGACAACATTCGTCATTATAGACCTTCTAGTAGAGTATTAAAGGCAATTCACGGTCAACGCATTCTTTATTTCAATGAGCCTACTGATAATGACATTTTCAAAGTCCTTACTGAAATGCCAGATGCAATGATGCTAACTGTTTCAAGAAATGCAGCTAACAGAGTAAACAGAATAGCAGCTAACAATTTATTTCAAGACAAACCGTATTTCGGTCATATCCAATTTGATAATAGCGACAACCCACAGCCATTGTACAAGGACATGAAAGTAATTATAACTCAAAACAGAGATAAAGAGCTAGGAATTGTAAATGGAAGACATGCCACAGTAATTACAATACAAGGAGCATCTGTTTTTTTGAAATTGTCTACGGGACGAATAGCTGCAATCTATCCGGTCACTACTCAAGTAGAAGACACTATGGTTATCAAATATCCTATTGTCCCTGCGTACGCCTCTACTATTTGCAAAATTCAAGGACAAAACCTAAAGAAAATTGTGTTATGGTTAGATTGTGATAACATTCCTGAAGGCAGTGCTTATGTAGCAATATCACGAATCAAATATCTTAAAGATTTATATTTCTTGACGCCAACGCATCCACGACAATACAGTCCCGTAGAACAGTCACGAAGTTAATTTCCTTTTTCAGATGGCTTCACCAAGTAAGTATGGCTCTAGAGGCGGCGAACAGGGTGTTGCTTTTTTTAATCACTTCCCAAGGTTTTTCTTGAGGCCCTACGGGGAAATTAAGGAAGAGTATACTTCAGAAGATCACTGCCTACAAAATATTAACGTACGCAACTGCGAATATCTTAAACGACCCCAAGTTGCGTTGAGCGAAATGGCTGAAACGGTTTCGAGCAATCTTCAACAATTAGAACATCTGTTTATTAACTTGCCCCCCGATGTAGTGATGCCAGAATTACGAAAGTTCAATGACTTAATCAGCAATTTCAATACTAAGTCAGGAAACCAGACAACAGAAACAATGTTGCATGATCTCCTGACTTACGTCATCACAGACGATGACGATGAAGAGAGCGAAGAACTGTCAAAAGACGACGTCTTTGACGGTATTGAAATGATGGGTCACATAATGTACTTGATTGGCAACCATTACCGCCACATGCGGATGTTGGTAAGAAATCCTAATGAATATGCGCAAAAATGCGATCTACCATTAAATCACGAGTTCAAACAAAACCCGACGTTAACATCCTTAAACAATTGGTGGGTGCAAAAAACCGTTTCTGCAAGTGGTGGGGGTCTCTTTTCAAAAGGAAGGAAGAAACAAACCTCTTCTCGACAGCTCTTAGAAGAGCTAGGTGAACGTCCTGAAGAAACCCAATCAGTACAGGCACAGAGTCCTCCTCAATCCAACACACCCACATATTCTGACCTAAAGAAAAAATCCCGTCTCTTAAGGGCACAGGCCGAACAACAACCTGTTACTCCTACTAAGGGTAGGCCAGATACATCAGTTAAAGCAAAACCCAAATCAACACATAAGGCAAAAAGGATGTTAGCAGCAGAATCGGACTCCAGTTCGGATGATGAACCAAGTCCACCACCCCCCAAAAAAATGAAACAAAGTGTCAGTAAACCTAGGTGTAGTCCGAAACCCAAGACAATGTCCAATGTACAGCAAGGAGAAGACATTTATTCTCAATTGCCTTGTATTGAAAAAAGCCACAAGAAAAAACACAAAAAAAACAGTGAGTACACACATCGTCCTGACACATAAAACATTCTAATGCTTGTTTTTCACTTGATTAATTAACGATCTCATGATTTAAAGACGTGTATATGTGAATAGGTCAATGTTCATTCAATATGACATGTTTTCACAATAAGTAATTGTAGTGCCAAATTGAACCTGCAGATGTCTCTGAGTAAACCGTTGTCAACCGAACTAGACGATTACAACGAAGATGCCGTGTTGGCAAGTGGAGACGAGGTATATCAGAATGTTACCACCGCAGCAAATATTCGAGATGTCTGTCAAAAGACTGATATGATGTCTCTGAGAGACCCAATACCATTATCTGAAACCCAGGACGTGCACATGACACCTGTCTCTCCTTCACATAACCGCCAAAATACACCCCCTAGGACATTACATGACACATCCTCTGATACGCCACCATTGAACGTTACATCACACTCAAAGCAAAAAAATGCCACAATTCCACCACCTCCAAAAGATTCATTGCACAACAAGAATAGATCATCCCGAGCGTCATCCACTGATTCATCTTCGTCAGCATCACCACATTCATCAAAACACCGCAGATCACGTTCTATGCATGTCCCACGAGATTCGCACAAACGCAAACATCACACACCACACACACATTCAAAACATCGCAAGCACTCAGAACACTCTACACCACGTCACTCACGATCACGAACAAGATCCAAAACACCACCAACTGTACCTCCCTGATCAAATACACCACGACACTATACCACCTCTCGTCATGCGTCTGACACTGCAAACGCACACCCTCATCATGCATCTTCTGGCAGAGACAGTAACCGTCAAAGAACTCCAGAAATAAGAGACAATAATGCAACACCACGTCGGCCTCGCAGATGCTTCAATTGTGGCAAACCTGGCCACATGAAAAATCAATGCAGACAACCGCGAAGACGCTTGAAAACGCCACAAAACCAAAGAGCACAATGTTTTGTATTCAAGGCACCGATTACTAACTTACATATACACAAGTAATTGTTTCAAGAGTCCTATCAATACAACGTGTCAAAGAAAAATTCTCGTCCCTAAATAAGAACAATTTTATGCATTATTCTAACCGAAAAATCCAAGTTTCCTATACTTCTATTTCTTTTTTTCCTTTTTCAATTTTTAAACGTACAACCAATGCTCACATCACGAATGTATTTAACACAAAATTCAAAATGTCCCATCTTGTAATGATAGGCTTCTAGAAACTATTTCGTAATGCTTATTCACGTAACCATTCTAACATCACCATTTTGTTTCTTTTCTCCAAAAAAATATAAAAATCAAAAAAAAAAACTTTGTCCAAGTCATACGATTCCCATCGCCGGTGGAGAGGTAATACGCTTCGTACCAACGGAGGACGTATATTTCCCGGCTACCTAATGATGGTCGAGAGACACCTGACTTGCTACATCGATAGTTCATTTCTTTTTTCAATATATTCCCCATGACAATTCATTCCCCTGACCTTCTTTGCATTCCGGCAACAATGAGTCTGTGTGGTCAACAGATGATACCCCCTGCGTTATCTTATGTCTTAAATGTCTTACACGTTTAGTACATAAGATAGCGCAAGATAATAGTCGTTTTATGACGGGGACCGGAAAACCA
>NC_090876.1:31912022-31917022 GCF_036669935.1 Montipora foliosa
TGACAAGTATAATTAGAATATTACTTATCGTCATCGGGTTTAACCAACTGTACTATATGACAGTCATAACCTGTGTTGATGATCATCGTAAATGAAGTCCACAGCTGTATGACAACAAAAGCTACTAATAGAGCTAATATGACTAAACCTTGCAGGAATCTGAAAACACTGTACGACATGTACTAATACAGCTAATTTGATTCAATCTTGTAGGATTCTAAAAACAGTGTACAGGCAGACAATCAGCTAGGCGAAACAAGGAAAAGGCCTGCACCAAAGATACTTGCACAAGCCCAGCTCGAAGTAAGATACTTCTAGCCATACAATATTATTTATATTTTCAAAATAATTGAATCATTGGGCCGTATTATTATTACTGTCTGCAAATTAACAAAAAAAGCTCAAAGAAACAAATGGAAATGAAGTGACTTGTTAGACATGCTAGGTAACAAAAAAACAACATATGCACAGTACACAATTTTATATACACTGCAATTAAATTTTATTCAAACTTTTCTTTTGTTAAGTCCATATCCACTGATTGTCTCCAATATCAATGTAACTAATACTTTTGTATTTAGTTTATGTACTTAAGGAGTCAATGCTACAGTACAATATTACAGTACCTAGTTTCTTGCTGCCAGTGTTTCAGGAATTGATGAACATGGGACTTAGCGTAAAGAGACGCGATGAGATGACTTCTACATACATGTAGCTATTAGGACAATATTGTTAGAATAATATCATTTGTACTGGTTGGCTGCTTAGTAGTCCACCAAAAGCAACATGCCTTCAATATCTCCCAGGAGGTAGTGAACAGTTGGATATTATAAATTATTAAAAACTGGATCATTGGATAATGCAATTCGAGAGCTTTGATTGGCTAAGCCATCATGGGATATGAGCCATTATACCATGATCTACAAACACGGCAAGCATATGTGTGATTTTTTGGGCCTTTTTATTTTTATTGTAGTCTAGTTTTCTATATTTTGGGGGCGTTTTTATTAAAACAATTATTCCACTCGCGCTTGTTGGATATGAGATGATTATAGCCAACTCGGTGCTACGCGCCTCGTTGCCTATCTATCATCTCATATCCAATGCGCGCTAATGGAATAATTGCTAAGTATAAATCATTGAATTCTAAGGAAGACAATAGTCATTTTTCCTTTAGTACTTTGAAACAGTCACCATGTATTATAAACTGACGATGAAGAAGGTTCAATTGGAAACTGACCTCCTTAAAGATCAGAAGAGGCAAGGTGTGTTTCCTGTGTGCTGAAATATTCATTTTAAAAAAACACTGACATCTAAGGCAGCCCTCTCAAAACCAATTCTAGCTTGGAAAAGTAGACTTCTACACCAACACTGGGATTCTGAGATGTTCATTGGACATGAATAACGTTGGGCCAGATAACTTCAAAATATTATTTTATAACAATACAAATTTATACATTGTGTTACAAAATTTTCCTTTCTTTTATATTCATTTATCAAAATATGAAACAAGGAAAATCAACATAAACTACAACATGTTCCATCATAATTTGACAATCCAAATAATTACTGAAAGCTGATAGCCAAAATGGGTACTTCCCTTCCCTGACATGTTTTATATCAATCTATTCCCCAGTCATCCTACATTGACACTATTAATTCATAACCTAGTTGTGTTTGGGTGTCTACTACATTAGAATGACACAAAGACACTACCAACACTAACACTTTTCTTTTACCATTTGGGTTGCAGTGCAAACTACAGTTGTGGACAATTGTGATTTAGATTTCCAGGGAAGCACCTCACAAGCCGAATTTTTGTAATTTGTTTAAAACAATATTCATTATAAATTTAGGCCTGCTATGAGACCTTTGTGAAATTGATAATAAAATTGATGGAACTTTTGCATATTAGACTTCATGTGCTAGGGTTTACTTGTCATTTGCATGAACAGATTATTATAACCCTGAGAATATTCAGTTAAATTTTGCATAAAGCAAATAACATTATGTTTGTCTTGTTTACACCATTATGTTTGTATTTAGTTACTCAACATTAACCAATATTCCAATCAAAAAGTAAACATAACTCAATATTTCATGAATAATCAGTAAACAAAGTTCATTGTACCTCTAATAATTTGTTAAAAGGCTCCTGCTAAGAACTTCCAAAGTCCATAGCTACCAAAGGGGGGAGGGGAGGGGAGAAGTGAGAACCAATCACATTTAAGCAATTTGCTAGCATACAATTATGAGGTTTTGATATATTGACCATATGAACTATAATCTAGCAACAATTTGCAGAAATTTATCCTGGTGCAAAAAGTAACTTGGATGTTCCTGCGTCTACACCTTCCAACTGAAAATGTTTGGCAAAGTAAAGTTAAGCAAACACATTATTTATAAGGCGCTCTCTCACCAATACACCAGCATTATTATGAAGGTGAGCTGGTACCTCAGTCACCAAGTCTGGTTCAAAAGGGGGTTGCTCTATATAATCAGGGAGTGGTGTTTTGTCATAGATGCACATATTGTGCAGCACAGCAGTTGCTGTAATGATGGTGCAACAACGATTGGGATTAAATTGCAATGCCCCACCAGATACATCGAGGCATCGAAATCTGGACTTCCATAGGCCAAAGACCCTCTTGATGGTGTTTCTAGTTTTTGTATGAGCCTTTTGATATCTCCTTTGAAGTGCGATGGAGACATCATCAGGCCTGAAAGGGGTCAATAAATATGGCTGGATCCCATAGCCACAATCCCGAAGTAGCCAGCCATTTTGTCCACTGCCACCTTTAAGGCGTGCATGGAGCATGCTGCCATTAAATACTGCTGAATCGTGAACAGATCCCTGTCATCTGCACACAAAGTTAGAAAAAGAAAGTTGTGCATTGCACACTGCCATGGCATTGATGGCATGAAAGCCCTTATGGCAGACATACATGTGTTTGTCATTGTACGGAGCCCTAATGGGGATCAAAGAACCATCCACTGCTCCTATTATCCTTGGCATATGTGCAATTTTGAAGAAATCAGCTATTGTTTCCTGTCAAACAAGAACAAAATTTGTATGCATTGAGTTTCTTGAGAGCAACATTCTCTTTCAGAATGCCACTCCAAAGTACTTCCCTTTGCCCCCAAAATTCCTAAAAGTCACCCATGTAGTGTCTTGTAATGAGAATATGTACATTTTCTGGATTCACTCATTTTATTTAGATACTGAGAAAAAAATGTACTGCAAAACTCTGTGATAAATTGTTGCACAGAAATCTGCTGTAATTTGAAGCACTTTTTGTACTTTGATTATATCATATTCAAGTGTAGCTTCAAAAGGTACTTACATTCAGCTCGGTGTTTCTGGTTGGAAACACTATCCACTCTGCAGCCATGTTTTTAAGGCATTGCAAGACTGGTAATAAGGATCTGCTAGAACTTGCCTTTGACATTCCCATTGTGTCGGCAGTTACTTATTACTCCCCGATGCATAATATTGGAGAGCTATAAGAACCTGAAAACCGATTATAGACGTAATCAACATGAATTCTTGAATTGAGCATCAAATTATCAGAATCATTGTGTTTATAGCAGAGAAGTCAAACAAATCGTGCGGACCGCCAAGGAAACAGAGTTCGCATTGTCAATAGCGTGTCCTATCTCGACGCTCATTTCAACAGCTTGTACTGATACTGATAACAATTTAGCAGCTTATCATCCGTTCCATCTGATGTTGGATTGCAGTTTTAACTTGTGGATGTGTCTTACAAAACTTGAAGATGCAGTACACGAGATCGGCATTATTTTCCATCTTCTCGAAACCGTCGTCGCAACCATTGAACCACGCATTGTGGAAGAAACTAATCGAGAATGGGATTGCTAGGGTGAAACCGACGTGCCGTGGATGCCGAGCTGGTTTGAAAAAGAAAAGACCTATTTCTGTTGTTGTGACAGATTTTCGAGAGAGCTCAAGGCAGGCGAATGAATTTCCTACTCTTTTGGTTAACTCGAATGGATTTCATTCTTCTTCTGACCTTATGCTCTGCCAATGTTCGGGCTGTAAAGTCAAAGACCGCAGCTTTACTAGGGTACATTCATAGTGCTGATATGGACATTTCTGCAGTTACCGAAACATGGATTACCGATAAAGATGCCGCTGCGAAAATGGAATTCATTCCGACAGAGACGCACAAGTTTGTACAGTGTAATCGCCAAGGTCGTAGAGGAGGGGGAACTGGGTTGCTATTCAAGAAACAACTCCAGGTCAAACACATTGAGTCTGGTGAGAAGTCTTCATTTGAGTTTTCAGAATGGAGAGTAATGCATCAATCACTCACAGCAAAATTGATCATCGTTTATCGTCCTCCTTACTCCGCTGAGCATCCAGTTACTCCTCGGGTGTTCTTTAAGGAATCTGGTAATTTCCTGGAGTTGAACGTTTTGTGTCCAGAGTCCTTAATTTTTGTTGGGGACTTTAATTTCCATATAGATGTGCCGAGTGACCCTGATGCACGCACATTCCTGGATCTCCTAACATCGATGGGTCTCAAACAACATGTATCTGTACCAACTCATATTAGTGGTCACACGCTCGATCTAGTGATCACTCGTGCACAAGATCCAGTTGTTTGCAGTATCCCCGTGGCGGATCAATACCTGTCAGATCACGCTTCGGTCCTGTGTTCATTAAATGTGGCTAAGCCCAGTCATGTCACCAAGGAGATCTGTTATCGTCGACTGAAGGCTATTGAAGTTGACCAACTGCGCGCGGACCTGCAGAATTCTGATCTATGCCAAAAAGAATATGCTGATTTGAATGAGTTGTCTCTGGCTTACACGTCGACACTTTCATCCTTGCTAGACAAACATGCGCCTCTTCAGAAAAGACCTCTGTGGTCAGGCAGCGTGTCCCATGGTTTAATAGCGACATTAAGGACACAATCAGGTCAAGGAGGAAAGCTGAGAGGAAATAGCGCAAGTTCAAGTCTTCAGAAGATTTGCAT
>NC_090876.1:31932022-31937022 GCF_036669935.1 Montipora foliosa
CGATTTTCTCGGTAACTTAATTAATTAATTTCCGGGCAAATTACTGAGAAAAATATCGGGATGATAACTGAAACGAAAATAACGGGAGCTTCGAAAAACACCCAGAAAGTTTACGGGGCCTCACCAGGTGACTTATCAGGCCCAAAAAGGTACATCTTTGATATTGGACATCCATATTTTTATCAATTGACACCTGTCAAAACAAGGTATCTGCTGACCAGTACCACGTGACCATATCGCAAACTCAAGCTTAGAGCTCACCCAGGTCAGCTGCTTTTTGGAAGTCGACCGCTGACCAGTTACTGGTTTTCCATTGGATTGCAGGCTCATCATCATTTTTCTGCATTTTACACTGGTTTCAATCCAGTTTGACATATCGTGATAGCAGTGGTCCACACTGGTGGCTTTTACGCAGTTATTCAAGTCAAGCATCAGAGGGATGTAAACTTAAAGCTTTTTTTTAAGTTGACTGCTGACCAGTACTGATACTTTTATACCTGTCTAGTTCTTGTGTTTAAGGCATAATCTTTGTCATTGCCATGTAGCATTTTACCTTTCCCAAGTCCAATATCAGACCCAAATGGACATGAGTGAGAACTTTCCTCGTCAATTTGAATGGATGCAGCACATTCCATACTTAGGTGTCTCTTTGCCAGCGAAAGTGGTAAATTTTTAAAGTTCTTTATTATACGAGCCATATTCTTAAAGTAAAGGTGCTTTGCCTCAAAGCTCAAGCACCAGCTGCGATAAGGGGTCCAGACAGCACAATCTGGGTTGGTAGATGAACCAAGTAATGTTGCTTTGGCAAAATCCGTGCATTTGGATACTCATTCTTGAATGAGGTCAAATGTTCTTTCATTAAAAGTTTTAAGTTAATTACCAAACTAAAACCTACTTCTTGAGCAAAGCAAATACCCATTATTTCCAAAAGAAAAAGTAAACTGGTCCAGTGAGGGTCATTACACTCAACTTTGCCATCCAAACGTAGGGGAAGCATACAAGTCAAAGACCACATTTGACTGGCACTCTGGCCCAAGTTTGAACTGGACTTCAAATCAAGGTCAACCGCCTTTATGTGAGCTGGCTTGTCATTGAGCTCTGAATAACCATAATCAAAGTCATCAATTGCTTGGTTTAGGTCACACAATGATAAAAATCTATTGTCAAATAAATATTTAAACAAATATTTCATCTCATAAGTTACAATACCTTCCAGGAAAATGTGAATTATGTCCTGTGATAGTTGTTTAGTCACATCAAAATGTGGAGAGTCTAAAATCTTTGCCAATCAATTATTCCATTACGTTTGGAATAAAACTTGCATAAATATTTATAATTCTGAAGCAGCATTTTGTGTTCTTAAGAAAGACACTTACTCTCACAGAGCCTCTCTCTGGGTACCGGTGAAATGCTAGGGGCTAACCCTGCGATGGACTAGCATCCCATCCAGGGGGGAGTAGAAATACTTCTAGTTGCTTCATGCTACGGAGACCAGAGATAAGCGCTGGCCTGATGGGCCTTCTGGCTCGTAAGCAGTGACTTTACCTTTTTTATTTCCAATGAGAGAAAGTTGCTCCTTGTGTCGAATACTATCACGTAATACAAAATCTTCCTCGAGAAAATGTTCTTGCATTTCTTCCCAGGTTGCCATACAATGGCGGCATTTTCTTTTTCCCAACCTACAACTTCTTTGAAGCAACCAACAGGTTGACTTGGTGGAGTGTCTGCAAGTACTGCAAGGAATGCACCCCTTAAATATACTATGCCCCTTGCTATGGTAAAAGGACAACCCCGATCCGTTCCAAGTTCTTGTAGATCATCCACTAAGGGTTTAAGTATTTCGTTTAAACCAAATTCTTTTATGCAAGGCGTTTTACGAATGGCAAAGAGGTGGATGAAATTCAGCTTTCCACGATAAACAGATTTTGTGCTGATGAGCTGGTAATAAAACAGAACTAGTTGGTGGAACTTATTTGTCAGAGGAATTAAATGATTAGAGTGTAATGTGAAGTGCTAGATTTCTACTCCATGTGAACCATGAGAGCGTTAGCCCTACTAATGGAAATGGGCCCACACAAGGACAAAGAAAAACTCTGACCAGGGTGGGAATTGAATCTAATCTAATCAGTTAATTCTGTTGAAATATAAGTGCTACACGGCCTACATTTGCAAAAACGTAACCCTTTCTTGTACTTATTTGTCATAGGATTGGCAACATTGACATCAACATAATAAATCAGTAACTTAAGGGCATTGTCATCAGTGGAAAACAAGGGGTGCTGATGGACAAATAAGCCGCCATCATTAAAATCTTGCAACAAACCACTTACTGTATGGCACTTATCCTTGGAGAATATCATTTTAAAGATTTCTTTAGATTTAAATTGCTCTTGAAGGGTCTTTAAAATTGGAACATAATAAAGCACTTTTTCAAGTAGTATACGTCTTCTCTTGTTTTCAATCGTTCTTTAGACCCTTGTTGTTCCCAGAACTTTCGTCACAGGTTGCTGTGAAACAATAAGTTAGAAAAGGCAATGTAAGGTCAAGTTGGAATTTGTATAATTTAAAACCCCACTACAGTCTGCTGTTCATTGTGCATTTCATACTTCTTTCTCCCACCAAATGAAATGACCTCTTGCTAATAACCAGTGATGGGTAAAAGGTTCTGATAGAAAAAACAAAAACACATCTGAAAAAAAACATTACCCTTGTACTGTATTCATATGCCTATCGTAAGTAAATTGTTGTCTGGCAGTAAAGTTTCCTGTAATGGGAATTATTTTCTAATAAAACGGTGTTTGATTTTTCTGTCTTCGTAACTTTTTCATATACTTCTTCAGATTCACAGAATGGTAAACATTGAAGTAAATGTCTGCTGTTTAGCAGTAATTTAACATTGTCATTGCGTACTTGTGACATACCACATAGGGTAGATTATCTCTTTTGATTTCAGTCATCATCCACACTGTCTTCAGGTCTTCAAAAGGATTAATAAATTCTTCAAATACTTCATTCCTTCTTCAAGACTTCCTTCTACTTTTCTCTCAAGCAACACTAAAAATATCTGACGTTGCCTGTGCTACTCTTTGTGTGGTTGTTTGTGTTAACCTGTTCTCTTCCTTAATTTTCAAGAGATATTTTCCACAAATTTCAGTCAATGGCTCTTCATAAGAAGGCAGGTTTTGGCGTTGTGTGAGGAGAAATTGATCCTGCATCACAGCTTGACAAAGAACAAGTATCTTGTGAGAAAAGATCTAGAGATCCTCAGGCTCACTTGACTGGCTTCTTTTTTCAACTTGTGGGCTGTTAGGTGTGGTACCACCAACCCTGCTTCCTTGTGTTAAAACTAAGTTAAGTTAGTTTGCCTTTCAGCTTTTCCACTCACCATGATGGACCAAACGTCTTCCAGTCAGTGTCTAGATATTTCAAATAGGGCAATTAATTTTATGCTCATAAAATAACACCGCATCTGATTTACATAGTTCCGATGCCCCAGCCTCCTCTCTCCCACATGCCAAATTGCATGGGCACTCTACACAGAATTTATGATCAAACTTATCGGTTTCATTTTCCAGCGTTTGAAGTACAGCACCTTGCCTCAAACTATAGAGACATTTTCTGTGGAGGGTGTGAACTGCACGTTGCAGGTTGCAGGTTTCACCATAGCTGAAACAACCCAAAGCTTTACTAATGCTAACATTAGGCCTAAAAACAATGTCAGCCTAAGGTTAGCATTTTTGTAAAGGTTTGGGTTGTTTCAGTTATAGTAAAACAATGACCCTGCAACCCTAACCTGCAACCTGCACTTTACACCCTCCTTATTTTGTGTGCTTTTCTCGCACATGTTTTGCAAATGAGTTCACTTTTCGAAAACTTTGCTCACAGCTGTCAATACCACAAAATGCGAAATACCCGCCATCATCACTATGACCAATGTTTATGTGACTTAAACAAAGGTGCAGATACAAAACAGAAAAGAAACAGAGTGCAGAAATCTACGCCACAAAAGTTAATTTTCGAAGTCTTCGCAGTTGAAATTTTTATCTTTCCAGCTGTCAAAGCTCTCAAGCAAATAATACAACGCTTTTTCTTGGCTGAGGAAACCCTCGAAACACAATCAATAGCGTCATTGGTTAGATTAGACAAAAGTGCTGCTCGCAGGTAGTGTTGGGTACTTTGCCTGCGGGAGGTTCTGGCGGGAACTCGAGTGGGGTTCTTTGACGTTCTCCCTTTGCTCTGTTGTGTTTGCGAGAAAAACTGCCTTTTTTTAGCTGCTAAATTTTTCAGGTGAGTGGTTGCATGTTCCTTTTTTCATTGTAGTAACTTAACAGCCGCAAAGTCGGCCGACCAATCGATTTCAGTTTTCCAAAACGTATTAAACGAATTTCAGATGCTAAGGTAACTCATAGAATTTTTGCTGTGTATGGATAACCGCGTGCCTCGGTGACGTTCTTTCCCGTCCTAGTTAATGTATTCAGGTTCTCTGTCTATTTCCTTTATTTACGTTTAGTTGTTTCAGGTGAAACTGCAATGACTTTTTAAGAGTAGATGTAAAACTTCAAAGTAACATGGTGCTGGAGACTTGCAGTTGGTTTGAAGCCTATATAAATAGCTGTTCATGGTTGGGCCCCACTGTAATGTCGTTGTATTGCGTGACAGGTATGCGCGGGACAGGGAACCAAAAGAGTGTAAAAAAGGAGTACTGTGTTGGAGAATAAAGCAAGTCTTTATAATCGTGAACTCTATAGCTGGCAACGAGGATGGGATGACCCATAGGGGTACAAGTGAAAGTGTTCAATTCCCCAGCCCTTCAAAGCAGCCTTTCTAATCCTCCCATGATGTTATCAACTGTGGGTATTGAGACACTGTTTACTATGTGCAGCAGTCTGAGATCAGTCGACGTTTGACAACCTATCAGATTTCCATCAGATCCACCAACAATACAGAATTGTGTGACCTTCAGCTTCGAACTTCCCGACTACTGGTAATGGCTCGGTAGA
>NC_090876.1:31942022-31964522 GCF_036669935.1 Montipora foliosa
ATTTTGGGTAAATTTGAGTATGGGAAATATCTGTATGTATGGGAAATAGCTGTAACTTTGAGACCGAATTTCTTCTAAATGAAGATGTCAACACGATGGGTTGCATATGGATATGTTTTCTTAAAAGGTATAAAGGGCTCATGCAACATATGAAGGGAATCCGATCTCTAGAAGTAGTATCAAATCCAGCATTTCTGAAAAATACATTTTCTCTCTTTGATTCCTCGCCGTCCTAAGGGCCTTTGGGAGTTGAATTGATTCATTTTGAACCTCGCACGTGCATATCAATGACCCTAAGCTTTGCCTCTATGAACAATGGCAATGTTTCGCCTCATTTAAGCATGAAATCAGTAATAGCTGTGAAAATGGCAGTCAATTTTTCAAATTTGAAACAGGATAAGAACTTTTATCAAGTTGACAGCAAAAAGGCAACGTAAAAAGTACGTACGCACACACCCAAAAAGCACGGGCTAAACAACTAAAGAAAATTAAAGGACAATGAAATTTATCGTCCACCCACTTAGGGTATTAGACTGCAGTAAATCGAAGACTAACATTTTATGGTCCACCTTCGTAAACACCCACATCAATGAGCTTTGATTTAGGTCGGTAGTTCAAGTTGCAGCCACAATCACAAGTGTCAGCAAAAAACAACGCATAAAAGCCTGGCGGATGTCTTGCTCGTTTCAACATTGTTGTGTTGAAGGTAGTTTTAAGCAACTGAATGGGTTTAAGTGTTAGTGATCCTTTTATATATTTTATTCTATTCGAACGGATTGAAAATTGAATAAATATTATATTTTGACACTAGGAAATCACGGACAAAAGATAAAATGAAAGAGGCTTTTTCTTTGATGAGGCTGTGTAGACAACTGGCAATGAACGGAAAAGTGCTTAGTGAATTCGCTCTACAGGTCTGTTTTTCAAAAAAAAAATAACAACGATTGGATATTACTCATTGCGCTGGTTTATATCAAGATTTTTCTGGGTAGCAGATAATGGATAAGGCATGAGGAATAAGCAAGCATTAAGCCCGCGTAACTAAAAGTTTCCACGCTTTTCTCTAAAACACCTCTATTCTGATAGTCTGTTGAATCAAATAAACTCATATCTACAAAAAGAATTGTTTGCCATGTCACTTTCAATGAAGAGAACGGTCCACTCTTTAATCTTTAGTGTTATTGCTCACTTATTGCTCCTTGAAAATTTATTCTGCTCATCTTATCGTTTGATTGACAATTGCGAAATTTGGCGAAGGGACTCTAGTATTCCCAAAACTAAATCAGTTGACCAATCATATCCCACCACTGCTGAATGCGTTTCTTTATGCCGGACTTGTCACATATTTCGCACTGCAGGTAAATGTCATGGAAGACAATAGAATTCTGCACGATGTACTTTATTCCACTTTATTTCTGAAAACAAGAACATTCACATTTTGATGTATTTCATTGAAACAGGCCAGGTTGGCTTGGTACAAGAATTGGCAAAAATACAGCAATGCAACCAAGAAACAACGAGCTTCAAAGACAATCTGCTCCAACACTTAAATAACGTTTGGGTGTGTTAAACAAACGTCTGAGAACAAGAGCTAGTGAGATTTCCCTCTAATTTTACGAGAACTCATTGCCAATACATGTTTTTAACAAAAGAGCAAAATTTTCTTGTCACTGTCGAGGCACAACAAAAACCAGTTGGGCAAACGGATTAAAAAAGCACTTATTCGCTCCCATTTAGAGCAAAACAAGCAAACAAATCAACTTTTTCTTATGTCCAAAAGTGTACAGATAATTGTTATTTCATTCCAGTTGACAATAAAAATTCGATTTTCATTCCTGAACAAAGGAAGAACCAATTAAACCACTTTAAATAACGCATCCATAAAAATAACAAACCGTTTAGTGCCCAAGGAAAGAATTTGTGGAGTAACTTCTTCCGCTAAGTATCAGCTATTACTCCTACGCTGTTTTGTCGTTGTCGATCTCTTTCGCTCTCCTTTCATTTCTGTTCTTGACGTAGGTCCTCCAGGGATCATGCAACCTTACCATAGCTTCTAAAGATATGCCAAAAATTGCAATACAGCGAAAAAAGCAGCTCTAAGCAAATTAAAAACAAACACTCAGCTTTAAGTTTACATCCCGCCAACGCTTGACTTGAATAACTTCGTAACCACCAGTGTGGACCACAGATACCATGATACGTGAAACTGGATTGAAACCAGCCCAAAATGCAGAAAGAAAACATCTTCCAAACCATTTTTTACCTGAACACGAAAAGCATTGACTTTGTAAGAACTTTCGTTGATGTAGTATGGCGGTGTAGCCGTGTCGAGCCACAGAAAGCGCGCGAAAAATGAGGTTTTGTTTACGTTCAGGTGAGTTAACCTGGGTTGAGCCTGCAATCCAATCGAAAACCAGTACCTGGTCAACGGTCAAGCTTCACTTGATTTTAGGAAATTCCTATGTCATGGATGAAGAGGATCGAGAAGTAACAAATACATTTTTCCCAAGTAAAAAATCTCTTGCTGATTTCCTTCGGAAAAGAGCCTTCTCGGCCAGTCAGTGTAAAGTTCCAGAAGGTAATTTGTTATTTTAAACTACGTTTAATTCCACACCTATAACCACTTGTTGTTGTATCCAATTAGCTTTCTTTTTTTGCCAATGTTGAATAATATTTGGCAACTCAAATGTTTCTCTTGTGTTTTATCCAAAATATTCAACCCTAAGAATACTCCATTCTCTTGTACAGAAAAAATTATACTAATTCACCATTGATTTGTTTCATGAATGGGCCATACTGTTGCTTCATGGTAAATGGAGGGCTACAGAAGTCTTATTTCGAAAGGCAATAATGTTGATGGAAAGATGTTTGTAAAACTTAGAAGACCAGATCTAAAGGAACTGTTCCCAGGGGACTTCCCAACTCGGAAACACTTATGGGACTTTGTCATCAGCACAGTGAGTTTATGTTAATGATGATATCAAGTCATCAATTCCATTGTTTTGCAGTCAGCTAAGCAGACCTCAGTTACATGAAAAATTGCACCATACCTGAACCAGACGTCGTTGTGCTTGGGGCTGATTTGTGACTGCCGGTAAGGCCCCTGTGATTTAAGCATATTTTTAGTATGATTAGTTTCTACATGTTCAAGTCGACATTACTTCCCCTAAGTTAAGCCTAGACAATTTTAAATTGGTTCAAGCATTACTGGTGTGAATATATTTTATTTTTATGTGTGAAACAACTTAACCAGGTTTCCATGGTAACCGTTGCTATGGTCATTTTTAATTAAGGATATTTAAGTGATAATTAGCATTAGATTCTTTAGAATAACGACCAAACTTATCACTTCTTTATCCATCATCTTAAGTTAATCAAACAAAACAATACTTTTGAATTTAAAGTTATTCAGTTTTCAAAATAACGCATCTTTCCCTTAACAATTGCTGTTTACTAGAGTGATTATGGTCAAAACTTGTACCTTTATTTTCTCTTTTTGCTCACAATAATCTTTCACTATCTTAACAAAATCTGAACTAGGTTTTCACGGTAACCACTGCCAACAAGACATTTTGTACGTAAAAACAGAATATATCTGAAAACAGATTTTGATACCAAAATGGCACTACCTTTGGTTTTGAAGATAGTTTTCAAATCGACGAGAGGAGTGAACAAATTGAGGACTTGAACTTTCCATTGCATAATTTACATATAATCTGTAAACCTGCAATATGGAATGATAAAATTGGAATCAAAATTCAGAAATTGAATTTTGGGGGACAGTGAACGCCATAGTTAAAATACCGAAACTTGAGTGTGTATTGTTGTTACTAAAGTACTAGAGGCTAAACATCAGCATCTGTTAGCTAGTCTTCACTGCTTCCAGATGTTACGTCAACTGGCTTGTGAGGATTTTGGCAACTTTCATCATTCATACAAAGGCATGCCTCTGTACAGAGCATCTCGTGGGCTTTGCAAGGACACAAGTCATCCCTTCTGCAGACAGATTTGGTACATTTGCAAGTCTTTAGTTCAAGCAGCCCTTGTGGTGCTGGATCCTTGGACATCAAAAGTGGTTCCAACACACCATCCACTTTCTTCCATCCGTTGCTGACTGGCAACAGGAGTTGCTGTGTTGCATTCAAGCAGTGTTTCCACACATACGCCTGGTAGTTAGCACGTTCAATGTGGTGTCGCAAGCTGTTGCTTGTGGGTGGTAAACTTTCACTTCTTTGGTGATTTTGGCAAAACATCCAATAGCGTACATCATCAGCTGTCACCCCTGCCTTCTTGTTGGTTGTATAAAGGGAGCAAATAAACCTCTCACAGGCTTCAACAGTGAGCGCTGGTAGTGGAATCTGTCTGCCAAGGTAGCCAACAATGTCATGGAGATTGGGATATTTCACAAATACCTTCCATCCTTTCTTTTTGCCGATCTGAAACAACCCACTAGTAGAATCACAGCGAGTTAGAGCATGGAATGCTGGAATCGCTGCGCAGCTTCTCAGCAATAAGATGTATAGGGACGAAGCAAACCTTATCTTTGACGCCTGTCTTGAACCAAATTTCATTGCACTGTATCATCTGGTATGCATGGATAGCTAATACAGCAACATCTGTATCAGGGGACTGAATGACAATCCTATCTTTAGTGGAAGAAGCGTGCCACACATGAACGATCATCCTTGTGTCGGCTTCTTCATGGTCTGATCTAACGTCCACGTCCACAACAACTGCATCTGGTGGATCTTCAAAGCCACCTCCAATTACCAGCTCTTGATCAGGAAGGTTGACCTTGTTATTCTGGTTGCTGATAAACTTCCCCCATTGCTTTGGAACTGGTGTATGCTTGTTTGTGATTTGGATCTCAAGAGCTCTGCTTGAACCCCTCCTAACTCTTTCACTTTCCTTTATGGACTCTTGAACATCATAGCAGTCAAAGACAACATCTACTCTTCTGCACTGACCTTGTCGTAGAGGTGTGAAGAGCACTTTAAAGTATCTTTCAGCTAGGTCTCCGAATGTGCGGGAGCCTGCACACTTCAACGTCTGGACAAGAGCCATTGCATCAAAAATGAATGCGGTTGATAGTGCATTTTCAGTGTTCCTTTCAGAAGTCTTCCTTGTGCTTGACATTCGCTTTCAACCTCAGCCATTAGGACACTTTTCGTAGTTTTCCTTAAAGCACCATCTGCATGTGCCAATGCAAAGGGCACGGTGGACAGTTCATATCTCGGGACCTCTTTCACATAAACGTCACGACACTTTGCAGCAATTAGAAGTCTTCCAAACAAATTCCTATCAGCTGAAATAGTGATGATCTTCTCGTCAGCGCACTTGATTGGATTTGTTTTTGCCAGAGAAGCAAATGTTTTCAAATTCAATTTCGATATCTTGCTCCAAAAGGATACCTCATCACTGCCCATTCTTTGTCTCCTAAATTTCTTTGCTTCTTCTGCTCCTGCGCTGAAACAGTCAACAAGCTGCTCTGCCGCGTCATGAGGCATAACGAGTCCAGTTTTGTAATTGAACTGGGTCTTCCCTCGATGCCTCACTCAAATCAAAAGGGTTTGACATCGTATTAGTAATGGTGTTAATCAGCCGCTGAACATCGTTTTCATCCCTCTTTACTCTTTGGGAACCAGCCTCCTTGTGAGTCCCAATCTTGTCAGAGTCTTCAAGGTTGCAAAGTCGCTTGGTTGCAGCACTTAGCTCAGCTCTCTTGTGACTTGTTATAAACCATCTGTCTAGTGCCAAAGCATTTTGTGTCAAGCCAACAATACCCCCTCTAGTCTTGCTGTCGAGATTGATGGTTTGTTCCAAGGCCATGTCAGTCCAAACTTGGCTAAAGGGTTGACTTGATCTACTCACTGGGTGGTTGACATTTAGAAATTCTTCGTAAACTTCTGGAGCGTGAGTGGGAAGCAGCTGCATATCAGCCAAGTAGATTGGCAGCCACCTGCAATTTATTGGAGAAAGAGGTCAAAATAACAGAAACGTAAGAAGGGGTCGGATAAGTGAGAAAGCTGAAGCTAACCACATAATAAGGTAACGAACTATGATAATGTGTAGATCTCTTCACGCGTTTGAACAAACACATTCACCACTTGGGCCAAAGAATAAGTCCCGTAATAAGTTCGATATATTATAATTCAGTCTTAAACAAAACGCATCATTTCGAAGCAAAGGGGAGTAAATCCTTACAAATCCTAATGATATAAGACCTCTGATCCTCGTTGCGATGACTCTTTTAAAGTTTAATTTTAATATATTCAATTTAGGCTACCGTTCATTAGTACTGATACACGATTTGCAGTCAGTGTGAAAGATACGGAAAAAGATAATCAGAATAAATCGATTGCCAACATACCTGGAATAGTTAATGCAATCCATTGAAAAGAAGTATGATACCATTTCTGCAACAGCTTTCAAATGAAGTTTCCATGATCCCTCTCGTTCAGCTCGAATGAAGTGCAACAGCAATAGAACAATGTCAGTATACATATTCCAGAAGTGGAATAATTTAGACTGCTGACTAGCTTCTGTGCAGAATCTCGCGAAAATTTGTTGAAGTTGTGGGAGTTTGTTGCAGAGAAGACCGAATGAGATCTTCAGAGAGGCTACATCATTACTTTGTCTCTGACAACAGTTTATTAAAGATAAACACTGGCGCTGATATACTGCTGGGAGCTCTACGTCCTCAGCTTCCATCCAAGCTCCAAATGATTGCCACTGCAGTCTCAGTAGTGCTTCGAGAACAAGCTTATGTGCACGCACACCTCTATTGTATGACTTCCCCTTCAATAGCATACACACCAGATTCTATTAGCAGGTCTTCAATGCCACTGTCCTGGAAAATCTTTCCAATAACTGAGAGGAAGTTTAATGCTTTATGAAAACCTCCCATTGGGATCACTGTGTTCTTAAATTCTTTAGGCCATCGCCACTGAATCTCTTTGGCGTTCATGTAGATTGCAAGGTCAAACGTAATTACAGTGTGCTTCTGGTGTAGTACATCCATCATTGCTTGGACGTTCTTCATGGCAGTGAAAACTGTACTGTATTCAGTAAACCATTGATCATTGGACAGTAAGCAACAGAGGTCAAGGGTGGCGGCTCACTTGCTATCTTTGCGTTAAACCCACTCCAACTTGGTAATGGCTGAAAAACTTTGCCGCCGCAGTTATGTAGATTTTCACTAAACAACTGGTGGGTACACAGACGTGTTAAAAACCAACCAAAATCCATCTGGATTGCAGTGGTACAGAGCGAGCTTGAGGACTGAAACCACTCTTCTTCTATTTTGTCTTTGTAAAAGGTTACGGCAGGCCGTTTGCCACAAGCACCAAACTCCAACAGGGGTGGATTTGCATCTGAGATGTTAAGAGACCGTCGTTTTTCTGAATGGGCAGGATGAACTGCAGGTTTCGGTTTTGGTCCTTGTTGCTTTCTTTGGTACAGGACAAGTGTAGTGGCATGAGTAATTTGCTTGCCGTCTAATGTCTCCTCATTGATACCGTTATTGTCTCCTGCAACTTGAACAAACACTCCTGGTGAAATGTTTGATGGAACAACAGCACCCACATTTTCTGAGCTGGCTATAATGTCTAATGCTAGGCTAGTGTCAACTACTTCTATGTCATCATAAGAATAGCAGTGACCTAATCTGTTTAACATCGTTACCAGGAGCTTTGAACCTGTGATATGGTGAACAGACATCGCCAAACCAATGTGCTTAGGGGTCTTCACGCGACCATGAGTTGTTGCATATATTAGATCTTGTGCAATTGCTAAAATATGTCGCTCATCTGCGGCATTGGAAGCAGTCGGAGCAGATACATCAACTTTATCTGGATTCGAGATCATCAAGCACAAGAATTTGTAAAGATCTTTAGGCATTAAACTCTTCACTTTACAAGCACTGATGTCCTCCACATCAACAGGTTGAATCCCTATACTTTTGCTTTCACTCTGTATGCTTGACCTCAGTATTTGAGCGGCATGGTATAGTATGGAATTGACATCATTCTGATCCTTGCTGTTTCAGGATTCATCTTCAGAAGACGCTGACATTTTAGCCAAATGGCAACTTTTCTTAGTGGCTGAATTGATGACATCCTGCAAAGATATAGAGCTAGAGTAAACCAACTCTGGCTTCGAGGGATCCGGTAGCTTCTGAAAGACAATTTCCTCTTGAAAACTTTGCTGCAGTCTGCGTTTTAACCTCTCTTACTTGTAACTTTTGCCGTACTGCAGCCAAGCTGTTGTAAAATTTCCTGGTAAGAGTCCAAGAGGGTTTTCATATCAAGGGCCACTCCTAATTCTAACTGAGATTTGATGTCCTGTCTCAGTTTCTGGAAAGCTTGGGTGTAAACATCTTCCTCCCCATCAACTCGAAAGTCAGCAAATATTAGGTTGGATTTACTTACATATTGGGAGCGGCAGTGCTTATGATACTTGGCCTCCGCAGCAATCAAATCAACTCCTGAAATCTTCAACAGCATGCTCTCATCACTCCTTCTTCATGCAGCCTCCTCTATAGCCTTGCATGAATCAAATGTTGAAACGTTCATAAGTTTTGTTGTCCCCTTTGACTTTTTCTTCTGGCAAAATAGACAAAGGAACAATCCACTGCATTAACTTGCGATCTCGAACTTGGTCTGTCAACGTGCCTTTCTTGACTTTCAGCAAAAGGTAATGGTTTAAAGATTTCTCCTGCTTGTATAACTTTGAAAACACTTGCCATGCGAGACAACATCCAGAGCTTCTAAATTTTCAAAAGTCCATGAAATCCTGTGGAAAGTTTCATCTTTCCTAACCTCTACAGCTTCTTTAAACGATCTCAATCCAGCTTCGGTAGGACTTCTTAGTCTTTCGCTGCTTTTTTCTTGACAAATAATACATTTGTTAAGTCTGTATCTGATTTGGGCTTCTTTTTCGGAGGCAGAAGCCTCACTTCGCTTTCATCCTCACTGCTTTCAGTGCAACTAGCCATTACCAATCATCTTAAGAGAAAGTAAAAAGGAATCATAGATTCTTTCCTCTGATCAGGAAACTTGCTTTCCTAAAATTAGCAGTGATTAACTTCTGAATTCAAAAAAGAAAACATGTCCTATGCAGTTAGTTGTTTGGTGGCGATATGTTTAAATATATATGTACTTTTGAAGATAAAATCGGAGATTTGCTCTATAGATTTGTGTATAGTTTCAGATAAATTGTTCTGAGCAAAGCAAAATTACTGATAAAAACTTTTACAGAACGTGTTTCATTGTCAATAATTTGTACATAACCAGATAGATTTCCTTAACAAAATAGAATTACTTATAAATAATGGAATGGGATGTGCTTACAAACTCAAAATCTTTGCACTCGGTCAGTCATTTGCTAGCCACACGTTTAAATATCCGTAATTTTCAACATAAAAAAGGAAATTTGCTCTCTGATTTGTGCACATCTTCAAATAAACTACTCTCAACAACATAAAACTACTCCTAAACTGAAACTGAACGTGTTTTGAAGGTCAAAACCTTACCTATGAAAGAAAACAGCGTCGAGCCAAAATCCAATATGGCTGAACTAAACAGTCTGTAAGTACCAATTGCATTGTAGGAACCTTACTCCCTTTGCACTCTGGGAAGTTTTCAATTGAGTAAGAATCGTAAACGCTATTAGAAAAGCAAAAAAGGCACTTACATCAGGCTATTAGAGGTAGCTCTTTGCTGAGAATCTATCAATTGATTCAGACAAAAATTTTCAGTTCAATCTCTTGCTAAGGGAATTTGATAAATAAAGTGGTAGAGATATAATTACTGGATAGATGCCGAGTCCTGGAAAATAATATTCGCTTAAGGGAGGTGGTCGTTACCAGAGGTCAGACCACAGGAGGTCTAAATTGCCAGTGCTTATCGAAACCCATAGTAATAGCTTTTCTTAGCTACAAGTATATTAAGACTGGTCCAAACTCATTCTGGGCAAAACATCTTAGGGTCTATGATGATTATTGTTTGTGTCACCCAAATTATTTAATACAGTGATTGAGACAATTCTTGTGAAAGAAACTTGACTCTTTTATTACTCCTGGTGGCGTTGCATCGCATTTTTGACGAACAAGAACAATAGTCCTGAATACTGTAACTACAGTACCGTTTTACAAATAACCAATTAATTTCTACCAAAACTGAAACAAAAGCACAAATACATGTTGTATAAGCTAGACAGTAACGTATTTTGGGTGCAAATTGTCCTAAAGTGCATGTGTATTTTATCAATTGTTTCAATGCTGAGAGAGACACTTCCGGTAGCACCGACTGTGTATTTACGGCGTCCGCTGTGACCAATATGTTGCAACGACACATTTTTCAAGTTCTGTCCGTGAGAGATTCAGCAGATTGTGTGTAAAGTGGTCGCCTACGGGAGGTCAAAAATAATTGACCTTGCTATCAAAGGTACTTCAATAAACAATGCCCCCCCCAAAGGCGAAATATATATATAACTACATTATATACATTAATTTCTCAAATCAATAGTTTGAAGTAAAACTCCTTAGAATTCTGATTTGGTAAATCATCAAAAAGATCAGCGGCTGCATAAGAAAATGATCTACTTCCTGATTTCAATGTGATCCTATTCAAATGAATATTACTATGTCCCCAAGTATTATAATTAAGCTGATTTAGCAAAGACAACACGACGGCTAACAGAACCGATTGGGACTGGGTCGAGAACTCGGTCGCGTCGCCAGAAAAAGTGATTTAGCAAAGAACAACAGGACGTGCGGAATGTGAAAGCACATGTTCTCGAAGTTCGTTTGTTCGTTGGTTCTGTGAGGTATTAGTAGGCTATTTTTCGCTTTGTTAAAATCTGATTGAGAACATAAACATGCTTGACTTATGAATTTAGTTCGGTGACTTAACCACCTTGCTTGTTGAATGGAATGTTCGATTTTGAATCGCTTTTCATTTTGATAAGCTTAGCAAAGAATTTTGTTGAATGAGCTCATGATCACCGCTTGAACGTTTAGTATGAGGCTTTGCATTTGGTAAGTTACATGTACTTGTAAAAATGCAGTGCTGTACTAATCTGTACTTTCTGTATTCCCTAATTTTGTATTGAACTTAGCTGGTTTTCATCTGTGTGTCATCATGTTTTGCTTTTGCAATGGAAATGATGCAATGGAAATCAGCGTAAGCTTATAAAACAGAAAAATAGTTGCCACGTTTAATATGGCGAGTCTTGCTTTTTTCTCGTTACCAAAACATAATCAATGACGTGGAATTAGCTCTTCTTAATGATGAAAGTTCGTGAAGACTGACGTTCCCATATTCCAAGTTTGAGCATTTTGACATGGACGCTTGGGACGAGTCTGGATGCCGGACTGAGTTGAGGTTTGGCAAGCAAGACCTCTATCTGCTTCGTAGGCATTTGCAAACTCCAGACGAAATAGTGTGTTCTCAAAGGTCTGTATGCGATGGAATGGAGGCAATGTGCATTTCACTGAAAAGACTTGCCTACCCGTGTCGGTACACTAATATCGTGCCACGCTTTGGTAGAAACCCGACTGAACTCTCTCTCATCTTTAATGAGGTGCTTGACTTTATATACACAAGCCATCGTCATCGCCTACAAAAATGGGACAGAAATCCCTTCCTGCAGCCTGATCAGTTGCATAGATACACAGATGCTATTCACCTACATGGGGCGCTACTTAATAACTGTTTTGGTTTTGCGGATGGCACTGTTAGAGGTATTGCTCGTCCAAAGTATAATCAATGTGTCATGTATAATGGATACAAGCGTGTTCACAGTATAAAATTCCAAAGTGTGGTTACACCAAATGGCCTTATTGCAAATCTCGCTGGTCCGTTTGAGAGCAAAAGACATGACAGCACAATGCTGCATGAGTCTGGTTTGTTGACTGACTTGAGACGTGTAGCTTTTTACAATGGGGATCCTCTTTGCTTGTATGGTGACCCTGCTTATCCCTTGGGGGTACATCTTCAGGCACCATTTAAAGGGAACAACATCACACCTCAAATGGCTCTTTATAACAAAGCAATGAGTGAGGTCAGAATAGCAGTCGAAATGTTGTTTGGAAACATTTCAAATTATTTTAAATTTATTGATTTTAAAAGGCAAATGAAAGTTAACTTAAGTCCAGTGGGAAAGATGTATGTTGTATGTACCTTGTTGGAAAATGCCCAAACCTGTCTCTATGGTAATCAGGTATCTCAGATGTTTGGAATTGATCCTCCACTTTTAAATGACTATTTTGCGTGGTAGTTTGTCATATCAGAAAGGTTGACAAACCCATGGGCCAAATTTTTTAAGATCCTTGTAATTACGAGCCCCAGAATACTATTTTATGCATTGCTGTGTTTACATATAAAGTAAGTTCAATAGGTGCGGTTACACACACCATGGTAAAAGGTCTTTCCCGAGGTAAATTTGCCGTGGTTAATTTCTATTGTAAACTCTACAAGGATGGCTTACAGTTAATGTAAATAATCTTTATTTACTACGGTTGATTTTTGGGAAACACTTGAAGGATCTTCAGAGTGAGCAGGATTTTCGGTTTTAAAAACTGTTGATGTCCAGGCTTAAAAAGAGCAAAACCCACATGGTCCAAGTTGATTTTTTAGAAATTTTTCGAGTCGAGTGAACAAGCAAGTGAATCTGAATTCAAATTTGCCCCAAAAAAAATAGATACAAACGTTTGCTTAGATTATCTCGTGTGAGTAAGCAAACAATTTTAAATGTTTCTCTGGAGCTTGGTGATTGGCTGTCTTACTGTGGGCAGCAAAGCACCGTTGCTAATTACCACATTAAACGACATGGGCGCTTTCTTTGTTCTTTTTTACTTATCCATAGATATTGAACACCGGAAATTTACCTCGGGAAACTTCAGTCACACACTATCACAATTTCCTGCGGTAAAAGGGTCTTTTACCACAGTAAAGTGTCCAGTGTAACTGCACCTAATGTTAGTTTGAAATGTAATGAGTGTGGTGACTGGTTTGTGATCATAAAACCTAATCGTCAGGTTTTAATATGGCCTATCACTGAAAGTAACTGAGATCTACATTAAATGGTCCTGGGCATTAATATTAACAACAGAATGTTATTTAATAGAGATTAACACATCCTTGGAGACCCAGAAGCAGATATGTCGAGTGGAAGAGAGGTAATTCACTCAGCAAACATTATTTACGAAGAGGCGCTCGGAACCTTTTTTTTTCACCTCGTTTTTGTAATCTTAACAGCCTATCCAAATAAGTTTTATTTTAATTGGACCATACAATATCGCAATACTGGTACAAAAGTTGAACAACTGAATTATGCAATTGCTCACATACATCAATGCCAATATATATTCTAATTCTACTCAAGAATCCACGTCTACAAGAACCTTTTGAAGCTATAGTATCCATGTGTCCATGCCAGTTCAAATGCGAATCAAAAATGACTCCTAAGTATTTAGAAAAATCTTTTACCGGAAGAAATGATTCTGACATCTTTAGGGCAGGTCTACTAGCTTTAGCCGGATGCTGACTTGTGCCAAACACCATGACATTTGTCTTGGAGGAGTTAGCTATCAGACCACTTTCACAGAACCAATTGCTTAAGGAATTTAGCTCTTCTTGAAGGACACGTTCGGTGGTCTTTACATCCTTGTTGGCAAAGAACAGTGCTGTGTCGTCCGCATACAACCTTGCTTTACTTGACACAGTTTGGAAGATCCATGATAAAGATGGAGAATAACAAGGGTCCTAGAACAGACCCTTGCAGTACACCAGAGTTCAAATCCATGGGCTTAGAGGTGGTTCCATTAACGCAGACAGAATGAGTTCTACCAGACAGATAATTATCAAGCCAAACCAGTATAAAGCGTGTCCTATTCTACCAACATAAGCAAGTTTAGTTTTCAAGATGGAATGATCAATCAAATCGAACGCCTTGCTCAAGTCCAAGAACACACCACCAGTAAGGAAGCCTTGATCCATATTCTTCAATATGAAATCAGATACATCTAAGAGGCAAATCGTCATAGAGTGGCCTGGTCTAAAGCCTGATTGATGGGAGGATAGCAGCTTGTTTGATGATAAATGCTGATATATCTGACTGTGAACTGCTCGCTCGAAAATCTTCATCACCACTGGTAAGACGGATATGGGTCTGAAATTATTAGGATCAGGGATAGAACCATCTTTATGAAGAGGTGTCACCTTGGCAGATTTCCATGACCTGGGTATGATAGTAATACGCAACGACAAATTCAAGATGTAACTTAAAAGTGTGGCAATGACGTCAGCTCCAGTTTTTAGAAAACGAGTTTGAATGTCTTTGAGGACTGAAGACTTGTTAACTTTCAAAGAAGATAATTCCTTACGCACAAAATCAACTGAAATGTCCTTAAATTCAAAGTTCTTTACTGCGACCAAATTAGGTAGATTAGAAACATTACTTACATCAACTTGATTGGGTTGCATAGACTTGAGACGTTCAACCACTGTAGTGAAAAAAACTTGTTCAGGATAGCTGCTATCCCCTGAACTTGTACAACTGATGTTATCAAGGGTGATTTCTTGAAGTGACACTTTCTTTTTCTTTGGTAACAATTTCTTTATAATAGTCCATATGTTCGAAGTATCCTTAGTATCATTGGTTAATAAGTTGTTAAAATACTCACCCTTGACTACCTCTATTAATCTTGTAACAGTGTTCCTTAAACCTTTAAAAGCGTTCCAAATGCTGTTTGATTTCACCTTGACGGCTTCGCGTTTCATTGCATCGCGCGATTTTATCATCTGGCATATTTCATCAGTCATCCAAAGAGGTAGCGAGCCACATACACAGATAGAATGCAAAGGAGCATGTTTCTTACCAATGTCCTTTAACAAATCTTGCATTGCAAACCAAGCATCCTCCAGTGAATCAAATAAATAAATGGTGTCCCAGGATAATTTACGGAGGTCAGAAACAAACGCCAAAGGGTCAAAGTTCTTAAAACTGCGTACGCTTAGCGCCTTCGGTTTACATCTTGGCAGCTTACAGGATCTCAAGTTATGTTAACATTCCCAAAGAACTAAGTAGTGAACCTAGCATGTGATAAGGCCATTGGGGACCCTCTAAGGGCCAACAGAAATGCTCCTAAATCAAATGTCGATCCATGCTCAAGGGAACCAGCGTAGATTTGGTACTCATAGCACACTTAGATTGAAATTTGGGAATGGTACCACATTTGCAGACCTCAGACTGAATGCTGCATCCTGCAAACCGTACATATGATATTCAAGGACTGGACCCAAATGGAGGTCAAAATAATTGTAGCGGATGAACATGGCAGTAGTTCCATGGATTTCAATGGTCTTTGCTGAACCAGTTGTTTCATGTTCCTCAATACAGAACCCTTAAATGAAGAGTTGTGATAATTTCAACGTTTGAGGCGATGTCGATATTTTTAGAAACAACACAACACTTTTTCAATTTAAAAACATGTTTCGGGAGAAACTTATGTCATCTTCAGTTAAAATTACAAAGTACAGAGTTGAGTATATAGTGTGAATCAAAATGCTAATTAACTATACGAACAAAAGGAAACATGACAATGTAAAAAATTACAAAGAAAGTTTTAAATTAACATGATAAAGTTGATGATTAAGTGTAGGTTTCTCCCACTAAATATGGATGGCTTCCTTTATCTTAAGTTGGAAGGTGGTAGAACATGATCTAGGATGCTGAAACAGATGTCTGTAAATGTTAAAAAATGTGCGAAGTCCTATCATCAAAAGTGTGCTAACGTACATGCGTGAAAAATGCCAGGTAGTTTCGCCGACATAGCAGGCACTACAGCCCGCACACAAAAACTTGTATACCACACCCACACGGAGCCCACAAGGGACAGGATCCTTCACAATGAACACGTTGCCGATTTTAAAGGATGAGAAAAGTAACTTAATATCAATATTATTACAATAACTAGTTGTTGTCCTTCAGTAGCATTTGGAGTAAGGATTCCAAGTTCGAGTTAGGCCTAACACTACTGTGAAGTTTTTGTAGCTCAGTTGGTAGAGCAGTCTGTAGAGCAGCAGTGGTCTAATCCAAAGGTCGTGGGTTCAAATCCCACCCTGGTCAGAGCTTTTCTCTGTCCTTGTGTGGGCCCAATTCCAATACTAGGGTTGATCCCTGATGGAATAATTGGGTACAAAAACTTCACAGTAGTGTTAGGCCTCACTTGAACTTGGAATCATTACTCCAAATGCTACTGAAGGACAACAACTAGCGATGACCTAAAATTAGGCTTGGGCCGAGCCGAATTTGTCCTTGTGAATAACATCTCACATACCCACGGCCAGCTCCCATTCTGGCCTCGTAGCTCAGTCAGTAGAGCAGCGGTGATCTATTCCAAAGGTCATGGGTTCAAATCCCACCCTGGTCACAGTTTTTCTCTGTCCTTGTGTGGGCCCAATTCCAATACTAGGGTTGATCCCTGATGGAATAACTGGGTACAAAAACTTCACAGTAGTGTTAGGCCTCACTCGAACTTGGAATTATTACAATAACGTTTGTCAAAATGGCGAACCGACAGGATCCTTCAAAATGAACATGTTGCCGATTTTAAAGGATGAGAAAAGTAACTTAATATCAATATTATTACAATAACCTTTGGCAAAATGGCGAACCTTTTTCTGCGTGATAATAGAAAAAGGACCAATGTAAAGTAATTTAAAGTGAAGGGTACGTGTAGTGTCAGAGACGGAAGCCAGGGGATTACAGCCATGGCGAGTAAATGGGAGGAAGCGATTAATAATGTTGTCAACTAGATGGACTGGAAAAAGATTCTTCTGAAGGATTTTGATAAGTTTCGTGATGTCCTTGTGAAAACCTAACCAAGTGTTGTTGATCTTGTAGGCTCTGTCAACAAGCGTGCAAATGAGACCCAGTTTATAGGAACACAATGTAAAACTAAAGCAATTAGTCAAAAGGCCTGTGAAGGTTTTGTTATGGTAAGTACTAGTGACAAAAATGAGTGTCATTGTTGATCAAAACATCTAAGAAAGGTATCTTATGATCTATTTCCTTTTCCATGGTGAATCTGATGTTAGGGTGCCTGGAGTTAAAGTAGTTGAAAAACAATAGCGCTTGATTCTCCGAATAAAATAAACAAAACATATCATCAACATAATGTTGCTAAAACAATATCTCGGAGTCCTGGAAATTTCCAACCATCATTTTTCATGATGACCCATAAGTAAATTAGAAAGAACAGGAGCAAGGGGGAAGCCCATAGCTACACCATATATCTGTGGTGATGGTGTAGCCCATAGCTACACCATCACTCATTTTCCTGTCAGTAGTGTTTACCGTAAGAAAACCTTCACGGGCCTTTTGACTAATAACTTTAGTTTTACATCGCATTCCCACAAACTGGGTCTCATTCCTATGCTTGTTGACAGAGCCTACAAGATCAACAACACTTAGTTAGGTTTTCACAAGGACATCATGAAACTTACCAAAATCCTTCAGAAGAATCTTTTTCCAGTCCATGTAGTTGAAAACATTATTAATCGCTACCTCACATTTACTTGCCATGGCTGTAATCCCCTGGTTTCCGTCTCTGATACTACACGTGCCTTTTAGGTTCGCCATTTTGCTAAACGTTATTGTAATAATATTGATATTAACTTAGTATTCTCATCCTTTAAAATCGGCAACATGTTCAGTGTGAGAGATCCTGTCCCTCATGAGCTCCGTGCAGGTGTGGTATGCAAGTTTTTGTGTGCGGGTTGTAGTGCCTGCTATGCAGGGTTGTCCACATTATGCCAGCATAATTTTGAGCATAATAGTGAGGAATCAGCATCGAGCATTATGCCAGCATAATAGTAAGAAAAATTCCCAGAAATATGTCAAAATATCGAAAATAAATAAATACATCAGAGTTAGGTACAATCTCGAAATTGGGATTGCTGATTCCCTGTGGAGAAATATACGTGACAATAGACTAGGGCCTAGACTGCCCTTCACCACAGGAAACGGACGTGGCAATGTAGGGCGACTGGGAGTCTGGGACTTAATTTATATTCCAATTTCCAAAATGGCCGAAGGCGGCAACGCTACTTACGCTGACAGCTTCTGCCAGAGTTACAGAGTTAGCAGGTGAAAACTTTACGTTTTGAAGTCAAATGGTCAACTGTTTTGCAATGCTTGTCGCGAAGAAATTGGTCTCAAAAAGACAATAATAGAGAATCATGTGAAATCGTCAAAGCAAAGAGAACGCCTTGAAAAGAAGGAAGCAAGGGAGAGAGACATTGCAAAGAGTTTAGAGGAGTATGATAATCAGTTTCATCCGAAGGGTGAGAGCTTATCTGTTGCACACAGAGTTTACAGAGTTAGGGTTGTAAGATCATTTATGAAAGCAGGAGTTCCATTAAATAAGATTGACTGCTTTCGGGAGTTACTAGAAGAGGAAGCATTTTCTCTGACTTCGAGTGGAAAAATAGCCCACCATGCACGAGCCCCACTAAATATAATCCCCCAAAATCAAAATGCACGTAAAGCCTCCATTAAATAGCCCCTCTGCGTATAAGCCTCCGAAGGTCAAAGCACCAATAAATTAATATTATTATTTTCCTAGCCGATTTTAAAATCCTATATAATATGTCTCACTGTGTATGAGCCCCTTCAAATTGTAATTGAAAAATATAAGCCCTGGGCATATTTTTGAAATTTTAGAGTGAAATACAACTTCGTGATTGTAATCACGAGGGTGACTTTGTTTCATGATGCCGATGCATAAACAATGTTCACTGTATGAATCACATTAACTTTCTGAGCTTAACAAGTATCAGCCATCAGTGTTCTTTACTTGATGAAAAAACTTATGTTGCTGGCAGCTTACAGAGTAGTAACGTTTGTATCTGGATAGTGTAAGGTATATGCGGTTCAGTAACCAAAATGATTGAAATGAACCTCACTTTGGTCAACACTATATCTTCTGGCATCTATCCATGATTTCAATAAAAATTTTCTTCCTTCTCTATTAAAAAATAATGCATGAGGTTAAAAATATAACTGTAATGCATATTGCAGATTGAAAGTAATCCCACTGTGGAGTAGTCCTTAAAAGTAGCTCCAGAAAAGTTGAGGGAAGAGAGTGCCATTTACAAAAATCTCAAACCTGGCTGTTTCCTACAGGAGTACCACAAAACATTAAATTATGCTGCTTATTAACTTGCTGTAGAAAATCCACAGTTGGTACAAAACAAGGGAGAATTGCAAGCATTGGCAAAGAAGAAAAGTGATAGTGATGTTTATCTGTACAAGAGAAAAAAGTCCAGGTCAGCTGATTTATCTCTTATCGAGCCACCTCGTGGGCCCTCCAAACTAACCCCATCCTTGCTGTCAAAACGAATGAGTGAAATAGAAGAGGATCTTAAACAAATAGCAGTTGAAATGACATTGATTGAAAAATTAATGTTTAAAGCAAGGAATGTTGATAATGACAAAAAAGAAAGGCACTTGGCACAGGAGATCACCCCACTGAGAGAAAGAAAGCGAAAACTGGAAGACGAGCTTACATTGCTGCAGAAGAAAGAAGCAAAATCAATCCTGCAAGAGAAAAAGAGAGATGCCCAAGAGCTTATTGAAGGCAAGGGTAAACTGACAACTACTTCGCAAATCGGAATTGACAAGTTGCTGGTTGCAAAAAGAAGGAAAAACTTGCAACAGAAAGATAACATCACTGATGTTGATCATACGCTTGAAGAAAAATACATGCACTGTTCAACTTCTGGACCCCAAATGGATCAATCAGACTCGTCACAGCAGAAGAACAATGAAAATGGTAATTTTTTTATAGATGAAAGTGGTAGGCCAAAGGATGAGACTTTCAAACACTATCTGAGGCAAACAAAGAACAACTTGAGTGACACTTTAAGGAGTAAGATGGTCTTTACATATTCATTTCCCTGAGTCAGTTCATTTCTTTTAGATTTGAACTGTTTTGTAATAATCACTTAATTGACTGTAAGGAATGCCCTTTGTTGATTGAAGTTACTGGTGATATTCTTCAATCTGGGGTATGTGAGGTTTCCAAACTATATAGAAAACATTTCTTCTCAACCTAGCCCTCGTCAAATGCAGTGAGGAGATTCATGCAGCTGCCAGTTGTGATTTTTGGAGTTGGTCAGAGAAGTGGAATGCAAAAGTTTTTTTTCGTTGAAAAACATGAAAATATCGATTACAAGAAATTGGTTAGCTTGGTTGAGAACTTTGCATTGCAGCCAATCCTAGAATCCGGAAGGGAATGAAAAAAGATACTTTACTTGCTCTTTGTAACTTGGCATCAAAAGAGAGCGACAGAAAACTATTTAAATTTGCCGTTTGCCATTTGTGAAGCAACTAACTATTCAAACTAAAAAGCTGGAACCAATCTTGGCGTGCAAGGTAACAACCAAGTTGAAGGAAGAAGTAACAGATGCTTTAGAAGAAGCAAAAAGTATAAGAAAGGAAGTTGTAGACCTTGCTATGGTAAGAGAGAAATGAGCTCTTCGTTCTCTTGGTTTGTATGTACCCTGTGATAGTGATTCAGAAATCTCAGGAAAATCTGGACGTGAAATTCAGTGGATCAGTGATAATGAAAGTAGTGAGTCAGACGTGAGTGAAAAAACTCGGCCAAAAGAGTTGGAAATGCCAGTTAAACAAGGCCCAGGTAAGAACACCCAACAAGAGGAACAAGGAAGAATGTCTACGCACAAGCACATGGATCCAGACAAGGGACTGAATAAACAACCTCACATATTTGCTCCAAACCATTACCATTTACTGCTTATGCTAAGGGAGAATCAGTTAAATTGGTTCTCCTTTGTGGAAGAGTTAAGACTTTTGATGCGGTTATACAGCAATAAAGTTGTCAGTCAATTTCTTCTTGACTTCAGAGAAAATCTTTTGTCAACGGACTTAAATGATGATGAAAGTGACCATGTAGAAATATCTAGACAACCATAGTTGGATAGTGGGAGGGTAGCTGTTGAAAATGAGACTGGACTGACTGAATCGGAATGTGATGATCCTAACGATTGGGTAAACTTGAATTTGCAGTCTGATAAAGGAAAACAAGTGTTGTAAAAGCAGAGAGAAATAATAAAGAAGATGGCTAAGAGGAAGAAAGCAAAAGAAATTGCTGAAAGAAATCTCCTAAAGAGGGAAGTATCTAAGAAAGTTGGTTTCATCCAAAAAAGGTTTCCTAGCATTGGTAAAGACATAGAAGATTTTGTGTCCATCAAGAGATGTGGGGCAGATTCATGGCAAAGGACGGGAGTGACAACATTTGATGGAAACAGAAAGAGAAGCCCAAAAGCATCATTTTGCTTTAAAATTCAACCCAGATGCACATTACAGGTAACTGATGGACGTGACAAGATAGTATTAAACAGAGACGATCAAGCTGGCTTTAGGCTTGACACGACAACACGAACAGAATCCGGAATAAATACTCCTCTGTCATGCAAACATCCTCGTATCTGTTTATGAAAACTTGTAGAACTGAAGAGAGAGCTGATGGCATGGTGAAGAACCATTTTTCATTTGGAAAGAACCCATCACAACACGCTGCTGTTTTCAAATTCATTACAACAAATAAAGAGTTTCAGAATGACTGATAAACCTGTTGATTGTATTCGGGTTGATGGAGCCACTGACGAGAGACCCTCTATTCTAGAAGTTCAATTTCTGTGGACAGAGCTTCACCTTGTTGACGAGACGATATGTACTTGTCTTACAGCACGAAACAGTGGAGGAAGTTACTTGGAAAGTCCACAACCGTGCACAATGTTTTGTTTTGCGCTTATACACCCAACACGTTTCTATTGGTTAGTTCCTCAGTACGGAGTAAACAACTATTGTGTTTTGTGCACGGTAATGGACAAAAGAGAAAATAAAAACCTACAACAAAGAAATTTGTCGGGTTTCATAACCATTCCCCTCGAGTAATTATGGTTTGAGTGATAAAGATGAAACAGAGACTCCATATTCTAAGGAACAAAGGTACTTGCTTTTGGCCGGTTTGGGAGAAGTGAAGATTACTGTGCCTGAAGAATCTGATGAACTGGAAATTCGTAATGTATGCACAACCACAGAAGAGAGATCTGATGATTATTTCCTCTGGACCAAGGGGGCTAACAATGAAATACCTTGTTTCATTTATCGGTCAAGGAAAGATACTTGTGAGACCCATTCAAGAGGGCTTACCTCTAGAAAACCCCTCACAGGTACATGTTAGCGTCCTCATTCATAAAGAGAGATGCAAGCGGCGTTTAGCTTTACTGGATATGCATGAATTAAGGGATAATTCAGTATGGTGTAGTTGTCCCAAGGATAACGTCAGTGCAGGTAAGGCCTATATCAGTTCACAGTTTGATTTCTTCTTTACAATACCTCGAATTTTATTGGATCTGTTCACCTTGATTTGCCAGTTGTACATTTTCATTATTACACTGTTGTTTT
>NC_090876.1:31974522-32014522 GCF_036669935.1 Montipora foliosa
CTCATAGACATACCTCCATATAAGTACAAGGAAAGGTTACGTTTATACAAACGTTGGCCGTGTAGCACTTATATTTTAAACAGAGTTAACTGAATAGAGTGTAATGTGAAGTGCTAGATTTCAATCCCATATGAACCATGTGAGCGTTAGCCCTACAGATGGAAATGGGCCCACACAAGGACAGAGAAAAACTCTGACCAGGGTGGGAGAGTTTTTCTCTGTCCTTGTGTGGGCCCATTTCCATCTGTAGGGCTAACGCTCACATGGTTCATATGGGATTGAAATCTAGCACTTCACATTACACTCTATTCAGTTAACTCTGTTTAAAATATAAGTGCTACACGGCCAACGTTTGTATAAACGTAACCTTTCCTTGTACTTGTACATGTTCATTGCCGTGACTTTAACATCTTCACTTCCCACGGCCTGCTCCCGTCTGACCTTGTAGCTCAGTCGGTAGAGCGGCGGAGATCTAACCCGAAGGTTGTGGGTTCATTTCCCACCCTGGTCAGAGTTTTTCTCTGTCCTTGTGTGGGCCCATTTCCATCTGTAGGGCTAACGCTCACATGGTTCATATGGGATTGAAATCTAGCACTTCACATTACACTCTATTCAGTATACCTCCATAGAAGGTCCCTAAGAAGTACTCTTGCACTCAATATTCTACTAATATGGAAGAGCTCAAATAGGTTCTAAAAGACCCTTTAGAGCGCATCAATCGAATCAACTCTCCTTCAGACTCTGGCAATGCAGTTCCTTCCACGTCTTCAACTACTGTAACATCATCAACAGGACCATTACCATGATATTTACAAGCACCCCCGGATTCAGGTAAGCGGCTTTTCTATAGTTTGTTCAAATACAGACCTACTTTACTTTTCTCTAACAAAGATAACTTAAAACATTTCTTGTTGTTGGAAGTTCTCATTTTCTTTGGAACCTTGTATGTCTTGCATGAATTGTGAAATGGCGGGAGAATTTTGTTTATTCTCTAATAAAATCTGTTTTTTTTGGTTATTTGCCTTGAAAAATATTGAAGTAAACTTTACCTACATTAAATACAGTATGACTTAAATATCACTGGCTTTTTCTGAAAATATCTGCATTCTGTGAGCTTCTTGTTGTGTACAGTGTACAGTGTCTCGCCGAGATCCTATGAAGAGGATAGTTTTTCATTGACTTTGCGTAAGGGGATGGACCATTTTATTTTATGGTGAAAGCGCACAAGCTAAAGGTGAAAATCACACTTTATAAAAATTATTTTGCTCAATACTAACTTTGTTTTGAGTGTGTCACAGGACAAAAAATCAAAAATCCAATGTAGCTTTTACTTGGTTTTGATGTGGATTTTGTAAAATCCAACTGACGCAGATTGCTTTGTTATATACTGGTAATTTTTTGGGTTATACTGTCACATAACTTACGTCTTACTATGATACTTTGTGTAAGCCTACTTCGAGGATCTCAATAGTGATATAGCACGTGTTTTGAGGTTTGCAATAAACTAGTTGGACCCCACAAGACTTATACAAAGACCAGGAACATGAAGAAACAGTTGGAGCCTTCGAGGATACTCCAGGAAAAAGATCTGAAGGGACACGGTGAACGACAACAGTAAACCACGTCGGCCGCCATCTTGGATTTTGGAAAGTGCCACGAACTTTTCTTCACCGAAGCCATCCCAGCACAGGTCAGGAAGTCTAGATTACTCATTCGCTTACTTAGAATAGTGATCCAGCTGAGCAGAGCCACGGAATAGACAACAGAGTTGTCCCCTCAGCTGATTTGATACAGACAATTCAGTCACCATGCCAGAAACCGATGTCAAACGGAGGGCGCGACAAGCTGCAATCAAGCAAGCTGCTAGAGCAAGGCTAAATGGAGTTGAAATGGCCAAGAGGTTGGACTTCACCTCCAAAAAGCTACACCACGAATACTTGTGCTTCAAGACTTTAGCAAAAACGGTTTTAGAATGCTATGACGGGCTTGAGGACAGTGTAAAAGTAAACAAAGTCCTAATGTAACACTGAGACAAGGATACACTCGACCCGCTATGGGACTTCTTTGACAATTTGTGCTCCAAAAAAGGTTGCCAAGGCTCGTAGAATGACGTGAGAATGACACTGAAATTCGTGAAGCAGGAGAAAGGAGAGTCAGTGGACATTTTCTACGGATGAATACATGATGTCCTCCACCAGTGCAAGTACAATACCGAGATACAAAAAGTCCTCAAGGCAGAAACCCTCAAATGTGGCTTAACGAACACGAAAATTATAGAGAAATTATATGCCTTACAAAAAGATGCAGCTGCCAGCCGTTTTCTCAACACTGCCAGAGCTGAGGAACAAGCTCAGACGCACATATGTGAAGTAGAAAAGATCAGAAGGGACTACAACCTGAGAGAAACTAAAAGCGCAAAGGAGCTCAGGCGACAAAAGAAGCCCTTTTGTAAGATGTCCAAGACTTCCAGTGATGGACGCACCAAAAACGAATACGACTGCAAACAATGCGGATGCAAACATAGTCCCAAACAGTGCCCCACCTACGAGAAAGAATGCAGTAAATGCAAAAGGAAGGGCCATTTTGCTGAACAGTGCCACAGGAAGGCAAGCGCAGATGCTTCCAGCAAGCGATCTGGCCAACACAAACAAATACTGGGACCCAAGAAGAAGTTTCATGAAACAACTGCAGATTCAGAAGGTAGCGAAGCAGAGTTCTCAGAGTATGACACTGAGGAGGTGACAGTGCGAGTTGACTCCGTAGAAGCAAAGGCTGTAGAAACTATGACGTGAGTGAGGTCAAAGATGGTACTGTGGAGAAAAAACGTTACTCCAGCTCCAGACCAAGACTAAGCAAAATCCGAGTAGTCTCTAAAGGTGAAGAAGCCCATCGAGATTAAGGATACTACCCAGGTCATTAAAGATGCCAATGACATGTTCGAAGGCATTGGAAAGCTACAATGCTACCAATAGCGGATTGAGATAGATGAAAAAGTCCAACCAGTGGTCAGTCGCAGATACAGTGTCCTCCCCCCCCCCCAATGCAGCCAATGCAGGAGCCTCTGAAGAAGAACTCAGACTGGATGGTAGGCATTGATGTCATCAAGAAGCAAGAAGAGGTCACACCATGGGTAAGCAATAAACTGTGCACACCCAAGCCCAATGGAGACATCCAGATATGCCTAAATCCAAAGCCACTTCACAAAGCAGTGAAGAGACCACACCACTATGCACCAAGTATTTCTCCGCCCTTGGCCAATTGTCAGGTTATTGGAATATCAAAGTACACCCAGACAGCATACACCTACCCACATTCAACACGCCATTTGGACGATATGGATACAAAAGGCTTCCCTTTGGGCTCGTGAGTAGCCAAGATATATTCCAGCGAGCCATTGATGAAACATTCAATGACATCCCTGATGTCTATTGCATTGCAGATGATGTACTAATTGCTGCAAGGACAAGGGAGGAACATTATTTGGCAGTAAACAGGGTCATCCAGCGATGTCGAGACTCAGGTTTCAGGCTGAATCCAAAGAAAGCAAAGATCCTCTGGGAGGAGATCAATTACTTTGGCAATACCCTGACAAAGAACGGATTAAAACCAGACGCAAAGAAGATCCAAGGGATAAAGCGGTTGGCTGTGCCAAGTAACAAGCTGGAGCTACAGACACTGCTAGGAATGTTCAACTACCTCGGAAAGTTTATACCCGACCTGGCTTCCAAGACACAGGACCTCTGCGGTCTGATAAAGAAGAATGCAGAATTTGCGTGGGAAAACACACACACCAAGATACTCAAAGCACTTAAGGCCGAGGTCAAAGGTAACACGACATCACAGTACTTTGACCCACAGAAAGAAATCACTATCGAGTGTGATGCCAGGCAAAAGGGCCTGGGTGCATGTCTACTCCAGGCTCCAGTTGTTCCCAGGTTGGATATTGCTATCTATTGGATAAATCGCTATCCACTGGATAACTCAATTGGTTTTGCTAGTGTTTATCCGCTGGATAGTGATTTATCCGGTGGATAGCTCTATCCACCTTTTGAACAACCGAGGCCAGGATGGCAAGCCAGTCAATTTCACATCTAGAAGCTTAATTGACGCAGAAACGAGAAACTGTAACCTGGAATGCGAGATGCTCGCTGTCGCCTGGGCGGTCAATCACTAACAACAGTACGTGTATGGACGAAGATTCAAGATAGTCAGCGACCACAGTCCATTACAACAGATCATTAAGAAAGACATAAGAGACAACCACCCGGATGCTACGACTTTTACTGCGTTGTCAAGGCTACAATTTCACGATCCAATACAAGAAGGGTGTTGAGATGCACATATCCGACTGCCTCTCAAGGTGTGTGCCGCCGCCACCGCCCAATCAAGGACCAGTATTCCCAGAGACCAGCCAAATTGGAATATTTGAGGTCACTGCGCCAACTCAAAAGAAAGATCCAGTATGCTAGGAGCTAGAACGCCTATGCCAAGAAGGATGGCCAGAACACCATAATCAAGTGTCCGAGTTGGCCACAGCCTACTGGGATTACAGACATGATATCGCAGTCATTGATGGGATCCTTGTGAAGAGCCAAAGGATCCTTGTCCGGCAAAATTCCCTGAGTGTCTGCAACAGAAGATGCACCGAGTTCATCAAGGAGTGGAGAAATCTAGCCAGAAAGCAAAAGACAAGTGGTTTTGGCCTGGCATATCTAAACAGATCAGGAGGCTTATTCTAAACCGCCCATCCTGTCTGGAGCACCAAACCAGACAGAAACAAGCGGCAGTTATCCCTGTGATCAAAACCAATGCCATGCAGATTCTAGGCTGTGACATTTTCCAGCATAATGGCCGCTGGTACAGTTGCATAGTTGACTATCACCTGTGGGTGAAGCAAACCAAGAACCAAGAAGCAGATACGATGATACAACACTTTAAGAGTGTCTGCAACCAGTTTGGTTACCCTATGGAGGTAGTAAGTGATCATGACCTCTGCTTGAAATTCAACATCGTTCACAAGCCAGGGACCTCTCACTCTCAGTGGAAGAACAGTCGATGTGAAAATGCTATTGGGAGGCTCAGAAGGTTACTAGAGAAGTCCAAGGAAGAAGAAACGTCAATGGAAGACGTCCTTCTGAACATCTGGGATACACCACTACATTCAAACACCCCTTCACCCTATGAGCTGATGTTTCACAGGAAGGTCAAATCAGACTTACCTTCACTACCACTCAGCGTGTTCACCAGCACCAACAGCAGGCCATAGAAGTGTGAAGCACGCAGAAAGAACAAATGAAAGAGAAAATACAGGTGAACCACCAAGGCTGGAGCAACATCAAACAGTCGTGTTTATGAAGAAACCTCAGGAAAAGAAGGCCCAATGGTCAAGTGGGATGGTCCTCTCAGTGGACTGACAGCAATCATACATCGTGGAAGACAACACAAGACCAAGTCCACTGCAAGCCAATTCCTGGAAATGCCCCTACTCCACCTATGACAAAAGTTTTTTTTTTCTGAAAGACAGGAAGAGGGTGCACCAGTGCCAGTGAAAATACCAAACACCAAGGCCAAAGCCAGAGACCCCCATGAAGCAAGAAGCTGATAACCCATCAGACAACGTCCAAACATCCCAACCAAGGCGTATCGTTAAGACACCAGTAAAATATGGATATGAATTAAACCTCGAAAGTGACTTTTAACCATGAGTGACTTATAAAGGATGTGATGATGAACAGTGCGAAATAGCCAAAGCCCCAGAGTTCTTTTTTAGCATTTTACTTCGAAACAGTTCTTGATACCAATCCTTAGTAATCACCAATTGGTGTCTAACTTCTGCAGTTTTTATTTCTGGTGTTTCATTATATAAATTCGGATCTTAGTGGATCTTCCATCCCCTGCTCTTACTGTATTTAGGAACTAATGTTTTTCATTCTAACAGAAAATGCTTTTTTTAACAAAGGGGGATGACGTAGATTGCTTTTGTTATATAATTTTTTATGGTTATATTGTTAAATAAAGTACATCTTAGGATGATACTTGTGTAAGCGTACTTCTGGGATCTTGATAGTGACATAGCACGTGTTTTGGGGTTTGCAATAAACTAGTACGTCTTTCATGAACACACGCTTTGAGTATACTTCACCAACCTCCCATAATAACGTGTTTGGTTTTAATCTAGTTCTTCTGGTTTTTCTGTCAGGTAATAAAATCAATGTTTTGTCCCATCCTGGATATTAAAAGAAACAGCCTCACCCTGGGTGTTGAAGAATCCAACCCAATCTAAACTGGATATCCCACTTTTCTGTGCTGAATTTCTACTAAATCCTAACCTGGATTCGGTCAAAACCAAAAATGGAACGTAGCAACCTGTTTTCTTTATTTGTCAGGTTTGGTTATTAACTGAGCTTTGAGATATCCTGCTTTGAAAAAAAACACAAATCTGGATATCTCATTTTCCTCTGCTGGATTTCTACTACATCCAAACTCGGATTAGATTGAAACAAAAAGTGGAACCTAGTACTAGATAGATCCAGGCTCGCTAATTAACTATGGTTTTACAGATATGCAACTTAATTGTTTTCATGTGCTGCCAGTCATTATATAGACCAAAATCCAAACTTTCTACTGCAACTGCAAACTTCGATAAGACTGTTTTGATATGTATATAGGTTTAGTTATAACTACACTGTATATCCTGCTTTACAAAACTGGAGTCTCAGTAATGTGGTAAAAGTTCTCAAGTGTCTATCCACGCATTTCCTACCTATTCACCATTAATGCGAGGCCAAGTGGCCTCATGGTCAGTGTGCTCTTGACTCCGGATCAAGTGGTCCCGGTCCGGGTCCTGGCCGGCGACATTGTGTTGTGTTCTTAGGAAAGGCACTTTACTCCCACAGTACCTCTCTCCACCCAGGTGTATGAATGGGCACCGGAAAAATGCAGGGGTAACCCTGTGATGGACTGGCATCCCATCAAGGGGGGATTAAAAAAAATTACACCCAGTCGCTTAATGCCACAGAAACCAGGAGAAGCTCCGGCTCTGATAGGCCACTTGGCTCGTAAAAAGACTTCACTTTTTACTTACTCACCATTCACAATGGACAAAAGACTGTTGAAATGAATAGTCTCTATCCTCTGTGTCCTCTCTCTTACCCAGAGGTGGTCAGCATCAAAATTGGGCTGATGTACATAGAAATAACCTCCCACCGTTGATCTATGGTAGTTCACTTCTGTTATTAGTGCCCTCCATGTGTCATCCTCATCCTCATCCTCACCAACTTGCGGATAAACAGGTACAATCACCTTGAGGAGGTTCACAGTTCTCTGAAAGGGATCTACCACTGCAAACTTGTTACCTGTCTCTGGAAACAACATGATCTCTTGTCTGAGATCATTTACACCTACACAGACACAGGAGTGTGCAGGTTGAACATAAACAGTATCACTAATAGGATGCCTTGAAACAGCACAACCAGGATTAGTAATCAATTGAAAAGTGTCGCCAAGCACAAGTGATTGATAGCTTTTATTAACTTTAAACAAGAAGAAGTTCTCTATGTTGAAAACAATTTCAGAACCTTGTTGGACTGCAGCAATAAAATCGCCTTTTCTGTTAAACTTTCCACCCATCGGTTTGCAATGCATGGGTAGAAATGCACTACAGAAGGACTCAACAGCTTCATCCACATCATCTGCTGTGACATTTGCCTCTCTTGACGAGACATCATCTGGAAATGGCCAGCACCAATCAAGACTCCTTGATTCACTTTGTCAGCTAGTAAGCCACCAGAACAAAAATTTTTGTGAGATACTTGGCTCCTTCTAAGTATGATGCAGTTACCTAAATCAGTGAGCACAATCAAAAAGGGAATTATATCTAACTTCTGTAAAGCTACTCTGCACCGCATTCTGAACCCCAAGCCCTTGTCCCGCAACTTGGTCACCTTACATGCAACAAACAACTTTCAGACCAGGTCCACCACCCTTCTGCTGTAAAAATGTGAATTCCAGATGGCAGAATGCGGCATCTTTCAATAAAAAAATGGGTTTGCACACTATTACTCTACACTAAGGACAGTTTATCACCACAAACCCCAGCAGACACATTTCAACCAGTCCACTTACAGAAGAAAGAAGATGCAGTTCACTCAAAAACACCAACATGACCATGACCATCCTTATAAGAAAAAGCTTGATGGTGTTGCGATGGGCTCACCTTCAGGACCTGTGTTAGCCAATATCTTTATGTGCCATTTCAAACAGAAGTGGGTTTTTGATTACTCCGGTCGTCCTTCCATTTGCTTTCGATACATTGATGATACTTTCACTCTGTTCAACAGTTAAAACAATGCTCTTCAATTTCTACAGTATCTCAAACTTACTATAGAGTTTGAAGAAAGTAATGTGATCCCGTTTCTTGATATACTTATCAAACGTCATAATCATACTTTTCCAACATCAATTTATCAAAAGAAGCTTTCACTGGTCTTTACACTAAATGGGACTCGTTCAATCCTCGATCTGATCCATACTCTCACTTTTCATTGTTTCCGCATTTGCTTGTCTCCTCGTTCGTTACAATCGTCTTTGGATGAACTTAAGAGTTGATGTCAGTAAGGATCAAAGATCGGGCGGACAGAGCTCAAAATTTGATTTCGCCTATACTTTGTACATTGGTAGGCCCAGGTACTATACATGTGAAATCAAGGTTTATTTGGCTAAATATTGTTTCGTTTCAAAGAAATTTGATTTTAACTGCAAACGGTATTTTTCGTCGTAATAACCTTGAAAATTGCCAACTTTCACGAAGTTATTGAGTCATTTAGTCGATTGTTTTAAGATGTCTTCACGGATATCCAGTTAATCTAAAGCTATTTCAGTCCACTGATTCCCAAAACAACTCGCTAACGCTGTTCACAAAAAATATATGATTTTTTAAAGAAGCACACCAACATCGTTCTCGAATTTGGTGCAATGGCTGGTCAAAGCAACATGTCAGAAATGCCCGCGGTATGCAACGAATCACACCAGAAAACCTTTTGGTATTCTTTAAAAGGATATTTTTAACTTTCTACAAGCTTATATTTTTGGGATCTTTCGTACTTTTTCGACAAATACTTCTTAAAGTGAGCACAATTTCACCTTCCGCCATCTTGGAATGTCTTACATTACCGAAACAGGCGAAACGGAAGTCACCACTACGGCATCGAACGGTACATATTTTTTCACTTCTTTTGACTAAAGAATCTCCCATAAGCTTTAAGATCAACCAAATTTACCTGTAATCAAGTCCAATGTCAAGAAAAAGCAGCAAGAAACGCACCATACTTCGGCGATTACTGTCTACAATCGTAGTCTGCAAAGACTAAAAGTGACTCCGTGCTGTAACTCGGGCAACGTTTGGACTTTGACGCGCTTCACTGAGTCTCACTTGTGTACCCTTCGCTTGAGCTTTCAATACTCATCCGTTTCAATTTTAGTTTTGATAAGTCTCATTCCATGGGCACTTTTAACTCTCCATCCCGCATCTCGTATAACAATATTCCATTTCTCACGCAATATGTGTGACAAATGAACCGGAAATGAAATTCTCCTCAAACTCCTTTTCGGCATTTTAAGAAACTTTCCTGACTTAACAGAGTGAATCCTTCACTAAACCGGTCTAAATCAGAGGTCTAAATTTATGTGGGTAAATTAAATGATCTCAACTTTAACTATAATCACACATATATCTCGAAATATCAAACCGAAACTAATACCATCATTTTTTTAGAAATGACGGAGAAAATGCATGCCTTTGAAAATCTACTGGCTTTCACATATCAATCCTTCGTTAAAAGAAAAAGTTGGGGTGACTAACTTCTTTTTCGTCACCAGAGCTGCTGTCAGTTTTTTTGGCTGGTCAAAAACCACGCAATCTGCTAATATGTACAAAGCCTCTGCTGAAAAACAAAATTGGTTCGCAATTCTTTGCCTTATCATGTATTTGTTCTTGTTGTTCATTGTTCAGAAGCAAGAAAATTCCGGTTAATTAAACGAGTGGGCATTAAAAGTACAGTCTCTTTATCTGAGCTGTGAACTTATGCATCAATTGCAGCTGCGTACAGTCCCCGCGGGCTGACCTCCGGGGTGGTCCGGGGTTAGCCAATGGCCCGACCTCCGGGCAAGGCAAAATTTGCTAATGCCCTACCCCCGGGACCGACAAGGGGGAAAATATCCCAAAGTGGCCCGCAGGCGGGGGAAGGGGGGGGGGGGGACTAGGTGCAGCTGGAATTGATTGATGCATTAAGGCATTGCATTTTGCCTGACCCGTGGTCCCTGAAAACTTAAGTTATAATCACGTATTGTAACAACCTCGTTCCCAGGGTTCTCTCCTACCCAGTAGGAGAGAACCCTGGGAACGAGGTTGGTGTTATAACAGGATACAAGCTTACAATTTCTTAGCTCGATTGTTCTGGTCGATTACACTCGAGCACAAGAGCACTCCTTAACGACCTGCGTGATACGACTTATAAGTGGCTTTTTTCGTTTTTCCGTGATATCATCCACGTTTAAGCCAATATCTTCACAAATGTCCCTTAGCACTGCAACTGTTAAGGTAGATAATTTCTCTGTATGAAACAAACTGCAAATGTTACGGGAAAGGGCGACAATGGGGTGACGTAAAGCAATTTCTTCGCTGACAACTTCCTTTAGGTGCAAATGTAAGGCCTCTGCCTCGACTGCACACTGCCCTTCATCTTCACTTCCACTTTCTTCGTTCGATGTTGCTGACGTTTTTCGAATCCTTGCTGCCAGCCTTGAGAGGAATCCTGCCACCTGCTGTGGCGAAAGAATATCCTTTCCACTGAAAATACGAGCAGCCTTTTCGTCCCTCACTCTTCGCATTTCTTGCGATACCTGTTGTAGATCTGCCTTTTTACCACACTCCTCCCCGATGAGAAACTGTTCTGTGAGGAACTTTCTTTGTTCTTCTGTAAACTGGGTCCTACTCCTTGTTGTTTTAAGAGCCCATGCCATCTCAAGTGTGGAATGTAGTTTATCAACTGAGATTTTTGATGTCGTGTAGAAACCAAAAGTTGGAACTTTCGTTTGCTCTCCAGTTATTATCGCAGCGTATCCTTTTCTGGCTTTGTCAAACAGTGTTTCTTTTTCGAGCGCGCGCTTGTGCTTTCCTTCGTCTAAATTTGCTTGCAAACTTGAGGACCGCTGGAATGCCTGAATACACCCATCTTCTGGACAGGTAAAAAGGCCGCTTACTTCCTCTTTCTCTTTTTCTACATCCATGTCTTGTCCTGCTGTCTCTTGCTGGTCAGGACTACTCAGCCGTTGTTCCGACAAAGATTTTTGCTGCACTTCCTTTCTAGGAGTGATTTTTCTAAAGCCTGACTATTGAGAGCGGGTATCAGGAGGCTCCAAAACTTCAAGTGTAGCAGAAAAGATACCATCGGTTTGAATGTCCTTCCATGTTACCAGCTTTCCGGGCCCGATGTTATAAGCCTTCCATGTTGTGATACCATTTGGACAAAACTGGAAGTTCTTAAGCGTACTAATTCCGTCCCATTTGATCACGTTTTTGCCAGCAGATAGTTCAGGAGGCTTCACATTCACAATAACGCCAGGAATACCGCCATTTGATTCAATGGCTTCTTTCATCTGTGCAGCGTTGTTCACATCGTGCCCCTCGTTTAAGTACACATTGATATGTCCTTTAATTGTTGCGGCCTGGGGGTCGGCTTCTCCCTTGCCCCCTTGTGGATCTGAAAAGTCGAACCTCTCCACCTTGACATCAGAAAGACTGTTCAACCTGCTTCCTACAATTGTTGACCCACAATGATAACATCCTGCGTTGTCCTGTTTGCAATACACTTTTTGCTGTTGTGGCAGACGCTTCTTTAACATCTCGATAACGTCTTGTAAAATGGCGGTTACTGCAACGCTATCCTGAGGGCAACTCTGAAACAGGTGGACAAAAGTGAGCTTCTCAAGCGGGGCATTTGCTTCTGATCTTGTAAAAGCCACTGTGATGTGCCATGGAATACCACGTTTGGCGAACCAGTTACACTGTGATTCGCGAAACTTTCGTGGTTAGAATTTCATCGCCCAGTCCATAACTAATAATGCTGAACTCCGACATATGACATCTAACACGTCATGTTTTGCTTGATCCTGGTTAACTGTTCGCAGTTGGTGAGCTTTCCATGCCAAAATGTCCTTTCCAGCTTGAGCCACTAAACAGATACTGTCATCTCTTTCTTCTTCAGACTGAAGTTCTGCGCACGCTTCTTTTATGGTAGACAGCACCCCGGTTAATTTATTGCATTCGTAGCAGACCTCATCGTGGTTATGGTTACACTTTCCTTAAAAACAACTATTTTTAGGATCACTTAGGGAAAACGTTAAGCAGTGATCTGCAAATTCTGATTCCATTGTAACGTGCACCTAAAATGTGAAAGATTATTATCGTCATCATCATCATAGTTATCACTATCATCATAATTTTTACTATGATTTTTCGTTATTAAGATCAGCTGCTTTAGGGTAAAATCTTTTAAAAGTAGTAAAAGAAGTTTGAAACTTATTAAAGCTAGTCCGAACCGCTTAAAGGGCGCAAATTGAAGATAGCTTCCGCTTAAACAATGTTTCGAGGTTTAGCCTCAATACTAGTTAGTACAATGCAGCCAGAGAAAGTTGACTTTCATGTTTATGACCAATTCGCTTAAATTTAGCATCAATCCAGCCAAAGTACAAAGTTAATAATCTACTAAAAGAATAACCAAATATTAACACAGCCTTACCTTGTAATCAGACCGCAGATATTGCTTGGCAGACCGAAGTGTTTGTTTCATTTCCTTGGCCCAGGCTTGTGACTTTGCTTGATCTGCTATCTTGTCTACTATCTCGCTAAGATCTTCTATTGCCTCACTGCCCTGTGCAGAGAAATTATCCAAGCCCTGTAGAGAGGTGCGCACTGACGCAGAGCAAACGTCTAGTACTTGGAGTTGTGTGCGCTTGCTCATCGGAGTGAAATTGGTCTCGGTACAAAACTGAAAATACTGTTGTGTTATCCGTTCTGGTATTAGCATCCGTACGACGTTAGGTGTTTTAATCACCTCCCCTGTTGAAAGTTTCAGCATCTTTTCTCCAAATGGCATGTCTTGTACAATATGGGAACTTGTAATAAAGTCGAGAAAATGATCAACTTTGGCGAAATCAACCTTCATACGCCTAGTGATATCAGTAGGTACGATCGCACCACTACCATGTAACAGTCTATGATGCCGCGCGATGTTAAATCGGTACGGCGTCACCCCGGGAATGTAATGGGTCAGTTCCTTAAGCGATAGTTTATCTGCCAAGATGGACAAAATTGGTCTTCTCGTGCTCCAGTGAGTTGCGTTTAAATAGCTTTCTGCTAAGGCTTCTAAAATTTCTTCTTCGGCTTGTGTTCTCTCAGATGGTAAGCTTTCACCTAATGTGGTCAATAATTTATCACTTTGTCCTGGAGCAATTACTTCAAGAACCTCTTGAACACTTTGTTTTGCTTTACGGCTGTACCTTCTCTTTGTGCGCTCGTTAGCACTTTCCCATGGAACGGACAACTTATGTCGAACAGGGCTAACATCACGAGAGGCTAAAAAATCGTTTAACTTTTTTAAAGGCTCTTTTGCCGTGTCTACTTGGCTTCTATGCGGTGTGTTCTCAAAATCAGAACCTTCCAAATCCGATTCTGGGATGAATATACTCTCTGTTCTTTCATCAACATGAATTACTTGGGCTGCTGTAGTTTCTGCCTAAAATTTCACAAAATTAAAAAAAAAATTCAAAAGTCTGAAGTAAGACCCCAAAATACTTCTTCTTCGAGTTTCGTTGTCAGTACAAACATAAAACAGTTTGAACGTACTCAAAATTGGATTCAAACTAGCTGCGTACGGTTTCTAATATTACAAGGAAAGATCTTTGTAGTTTGTAGACGTAAATCATAGAATGTCATACTTACCAGACTAAGCTCACCTAGATGCTCTGTAAGTTCGTCAAAATCTGATTGTGGCAGGCTGCTTTCAGGGGTATGTGCTTGTTTCGTCAGGTTCTTTCGACACTTAGTACAAATCGCTAAAAATAGATAAAAAATTACAAAAATGTTAAGCCACTTTTTTTGTATTTTCTCACCCGCACTTGCATTTCTGATTTCTTGCTATGCCATTTATCATTTTTACACACGCCCCTCTCTCATCGTTTTCTTTTTCGACCTTGGTTCAGCGTATCGCTCGGCTGTAATTCTTACTTTGCGAACCACAAAAGAAGAAAAAAAACACACATCAAAAAACCGCCAGCTACGTAGACTATATGCGAGGCTACCCTCCGAAATCGGTAAGGCGCAGCTTGGCTCCTTTCCAGAAATGGCGCTGAAATAACTGTTCTTGAGTGTGAACAAAAGCCCTATCCCGGGTTTGGTTTTCTTGGCGGAACAAAGATATCTTGCATAGTGTGAACATAGGGTTAAAGGCCTGTTTATGTGAAGTGAGCCAGCCCTATTAGCCCAGCTTGCCTGCTTTATCCGGCTGGCTCGGCTTATACCCTGTGTCCTTATAAAATTTTTGCTATGTTTATATGAGACCAGGCTGGCGAGATACTGGTTGCCTGAGGAGAGATTTCTGCAAGTGGGTCAGTCCGGCTTCATATATTAACAAAACGGAAATTTTAAAGGGAACCAAGGTATTAGCCGAACCATTCCAATAAAACGGGCCAGCCCAGCTAACCGAACTGACTCACCATTTTAACGACGGCAGGGATATGTTTGATGTGTTATATGACGTCATACGTTATAACCAAATGTTTTACTCCCGCAAGTATTACAAAAGAAGAAGGATTATATTTACCTGAACCAACTGGAATGAATTCACCAGTGGCTTCCAATATGTACTTCGACTGAGCCAAGCTACAACCCCGCTCGGCATTTTTCTTGGATTCTTCACTGTGTCCAGAGAGTTTGCCTGGAACACTGCATACCCGCTTAGACCTTCGCCACCCAATACCCAAACTAACGCGGTGCAGTGGACAGATAGTCATGTCGTGGATATTTTCTGGCGTTTGGAAACAACCACTGTGGGCTAGAATAAGCTCAATTTCCGTTTCGCAGCCACTGAATTGAAGCTGTTTTTTGTGGCTCGATATATTCTTTGAGCATGATACCAAGGGTACGATTTTACGCGACGCAGTCTTTGACTTTGGATCAGCTCCGCATTCTCCACCGACCAAAAGTGAGAAGGTACGCGCCATCGGTCAATATTGTAAGTCAACGTTTACATTTAACGATTAACTCGGCGCTATTTTACTTCCTTGAGAAATTTACGGTGAAAATTAGTTTTTCGGAGAGAGACTTGTAGACTGAAACAATAACACAATACTGGTTGAAAATACGCCAAAGTAATTTAATTATCAAGTGCTGCAAACGTAACTATATTTTTTATGCATCTTGTTTATGCCAGTCTCAATCCCAATTTTCATTTTAAGGAACTTTACGCCAGTCCAAATCAAAGTTTTCTCAGTTTTGAAGGGATCTTTAGCCATAGTTTTTTATTGTTTCAGTTTAAATGCCGTGTTGACAACCGCGAAGTCGCGATGTACTATTTACACAGGTGTTCTGTATTTGCATAATGGCTTCGTGCGGTCAAAAAAAAAAGAGTTCGTGAAGTCCTTTCCTCTAAAGGAAACGGAATATATAGCGGAGGATTTCAAAGCGAAAATCGCTCATACGTTATTCGACGTTATGTTAAGTCTAATAACGGTGTCAAAGGTCGGTGCGTGACGTGTAGGAAATCAATGTCATGATATCATGCATGGAGTCTCAATCCTATGAGCCACTGCCAAACTGCCGTTTACTTTAAAAATAACGTAAGGGCAGCAACTTAGTGATATACCAAGGTAAATCTCACTTGCACTTATAATTTTAGACTCAGTTAATCCAAAAGTAATACGATTTTTGTACGGTACTTTCTCACAGTTTCAATATGGCGGTCATCGAAAAATCTTGCAAATTAGCAATCTTCGGGGCAGTCGTATCGAAAAACTGAAAAAGATCCCACAGAAATGAAAATGAAACATAAAACATCTATCCTTAAACTGTAGAGAAAGCTTAGTCTGAGGATATATTTTGGCGTACCGAACGGATTTTTGGGCAAGTCTTTTATGTCACTTTAGAGCGATTCAGAAAAGGCAACAAAGTGCCTTCAACGAAAAGCTCTCTACGAGTCATATAAAATAAATTATCAGTCATTATAGACAATATTTAATTGACCAAGGGACAAGCTATTTATTCATAGTAAGAAATCATTTATAGGCTTTACCCCGCAAACTACAAAGAGTCACGAATATAGTAAAATTTCGGTTCATCAAAGAGGTCATTTTGGTGCAAAACGGACCCAACCGATTTTATTTAATTCCCCTTATGAACGCAAACATTAGACAAAACTAACCCTATTTTGTTAACTACGATACAATACTCTATCAATGTAAAAAGTATCAGCGAAAACGTTGATTATAACATGAATGATGTCTTACAAAGGCAACAAAACAATTTATTGACCCCAACCATCACAGTTCCCAAGAAGAAAATGTACTTAGGTTTACCTTATTTAGGGCTACAAAGCAAAATTGTTAGTAGACAAATAATGTTGTGTGTAAATGAATTCTACAGGTGCATTGACATTGGAGTGATTTTTCAGAGCACTTGTCGCATTAAATGTTTCCTTCCCTACAAAGATAGACCTCGCCATGGCCAAATGGCTAAGATTGTATATAGAGCTGCCTGTTGAAACTGCGATAAGTTTAAATATTGGAAAAATTAAAAGACGATTGCAAGACAGAAAAACTGTGCATTTAAAGCATTAGTTAATGGTCATCATACATGGGCTCTTGCGGACCATGTTACATCAACTGGTCACAGTTGAGAATGGGATCATTTTGAAATTTTAGGGTGACCAGATATAAGGAGACAATACTGATCAAATAATTAAAGCAGACCTTAAATGAATATGTCAGCAGCGAAAAGCTGTGTCTTCTTTAGTTTTTGTCGCCTCTGTTGTTACTTAATAGTCAACAGTTAATAAGTTGGTGATCCTGTATATCTAGACTCCAATTTTATGAAAACAAAAGTTGCAGCAGAAATTTCAGGGAATCTCTTAATGACGTTGTAACTGAAAGTAACACAGCTACCAAAATTGGGTCAGATGATGAAACACAAGATAATTCTCTATCAGAAAGCCCTGTTCCTAAAACAAGTAGCAAAGGAGAAGTAAGTTTGGCAGTAGTGGTTGAAAACAATGAAGAATCACGGTCCTTGAACGACGAATCACAGTCATTCAATTATGAATCATGAGAGAAAGAGCAAATTGCTGGTACTGATCTATAAGCCTATCTATAGCCTATCCACTTGGGTTAAGACATTTTTCACCAGTGGTTTAAAGTAATTTGCGATTGAAGAGCTGTTTGGTTGGGTTGCAGATCATGTTGTAGGTTGTGTTAGAATAGAGGTCTGTTCATTCTTTATGGGGTATGGGGCTGGTGGGATTTGATGTATTAGCCATTCTGTCAGATCATTTAAACTATTGTCAAAGGCATCACTACAACATTGAAGGTGATATTTAGATGATATTTGCCCCCTCTTTACACACCCATAAATGCCACAAGCCCTCCCCTCTACCTTGTAAAATAGTTCAAATAACGTGGGGAGTCATTTTTAAGAGACAATACATTTACTACATATAGCTCTGACCATGACTGTTATTTTATACTACATAACTGTATTGGCAGCTTCAAACCTTCTCAAAAATTCCAAGTGGGCCAATTGAGTCAGGTTTTCTATTGCAGGAAGTGCAGGTACAGTGAACTGTTTTTTTAGTAGAACAAAAAGAAAGAGACAATGGCTGTTTTGCTGTGGTATCATTCCTGTCTCCCTCTGCCATGTTTCCAGCTTTGAATGCATGCCAGCCAGCGATGGCATATTCTAGTGACACAACATGCACATTATATAAGAGCCCAATCCAGATTATCCAATCAGGCGATAGAAAAGTGGCGCAATTGAAAGCAGTGTTCATTTTAGCTGCCACCAGAATGTTGTACCAGCGAGGAAAGTGGTGATTTGGATTCTTCAGGAGATGCATTGTTGGTGTGCAGTTTGAGGGAGTTCAAAGAAAAACTTGAGGCATGTTTTTTACATATTTCTGTTTCCGTATATCTGACATAATTATTTTAGGCTAAATTGCAGAATACCCTGCAACACTAGCTATTCTGTGTAGCCATTACAAATGGCTACGCAGAAATGGCTACATAGGCAGTGCAACCGCTTGACGTATGAAAGGATCCGCTACAGGATAGAGGACAGGAAACACATTTGTTTTGTGGTGGCTACACGTCTACTCGTCTGATAAAAGTTGGCTTTTAACAATTAAAATCTAACTCGGGTTTGATCATTTTTTTGTGAATCACTGTCTGATTATAGTATTACATGTAAATAAGCACAGCTTTCACAACATATTATTTGCTATTCGAGTTGTAAATCTTCTTCATGTCCGTTAGAAAAACTTCGAACAAATCCTCGTCTTTATGTAAAAAACGCCACATAATTCGGCAATATGTCCTGAATACATGTATTTGCACCTACCAAATTCGGGCAAACCTGTCTTCAGATGTCTCCACTGTCCTTTGATTTTGTTCGTGTGTTTACCGTTCTTATTCACAAATCTTTCAAATGAAATAATAAGAGTTCCTGGGGCAATCCATTCTTTGATAATTGGAAGGAGAGTGGCCTCACTGCGGTCTTCAACAGTGAATAGAATAGAATAGAATAGAATAGAATAGAATAGAATCTTTATTTATCCACGATAGGAGTTAAAGCTAAAAAGCTGGTGGGGTCGTGTACTTAACAAAGTAATTACATTTCTAAAAACATCCTAAGTAAGAAGCTACAATACAGTAAAACATTAATATTCAAATTTTCAAATTTTTACATCTCAACTTAAAAATACGTATAATCAGTTAATCTATTCCTAACTGTTGCACCTGATAAACCAGTAAAGGTAAAACTCCTGAAGTGATCATTTCTCCTGAGTAGACTACGAAGTTTCTTGGAGTCGATACTACCTACATTTTTGACATAGTGGTTGACAAAGTTCCAAAGCACTAAACCTCGATATGCTAGTGAGTCCTGAAACAATCTAGTATTGAATCTGGGAATCGTGATTGCTTCTTGGTCTCTTAGTGAATAGCTGCATTCCCGCATTTTAAAAATGTTATTAATTAGACACTCAGGTAGTGAGACTTTACTCGCTCTATATAAAAGTTTAAATATTTGAAATTTGTAATCTAAACTGATCGTATCCCATCCCGAAACGTTGAGAGCTTCACTAAATGCCGTATCTTTAGATAAGTTATACACAGTTTTTGCTGCTCTACAGTGTAATTTCTCAATTGAGCACAGAAGATCCGAACTTGTACACGAACCCCATAAAATAATACCATACTTCACACAAGGTAATATTACTCTAAAATAAACTTTAAAAGGACATATTTGAGCAAAAACCTTGCGCACCTCAATGAGTCTATTTTGTTTGCAAAGTTTTTCTTTACTTCTAGAATATGTGGTATCCAAGTAAGCTTATCATCCACGATCATTCCGAGAAGACGCGACATAACTTAAAACCGATTTACCCAAAAATATAGGAGGTAGCGGTCTTATAATGGCTTGTGTACTAATGAACATAACTTCGCTCTTAGCCATGTGAGGGGTTAAGCGATTTTCTAAGCACCACCTGTAAACCTCCTGTAGAGCTCGGTTTAAAGAAGCAATCGCCGCATCTGCAGACTCTCCGATGCAGAAAATTGACGTATCATCCGCGTACATAAACAGAGATCCCATGGTAATCGCGGCGGGCAGATCGTTAGTAAATAAAGTGAACAAAATAGGGCCTAAAACAGATCCCTGTGGTATGCCAGTTGTTACTGGTAACATGTCAGATTTGACTCCATTAAGCACAGTGAACTGCATTCTTCCACTCAAGTAGTCCTTAATCCAATCTAGTAACACTCCCGTGATACCGAAATTATATTCCAGCTTTTTCACTAAGACTTCATGTGATAAGCTGTCAAACGCTTTTCTGAAGTCCACAAAGGCTACCACGACAACATTACCGGAGTCTACAGCTCTCCTCCATATTTCTGTCAGATGTACAAGGAGGAGCTCAGTCGAGTAGCCTCGTCGGTAGGCCCATTGCTTCTTTGTAATTAACTGATTCTGAACAAAAGCATGCTGCACCAGTCTATCTTTCATTTGTGCTTCTAGGATCTTACTAGGTACGCTTAAAAGGGAGACAGGTCGATAATTTCCACAGTCTGTTTCATCATCCTTTTTAAAAAGCGGAGTTAATAGGCCACTTCCGAGTTCATGTCTACCTCCTCTTCAAGGCGAGTCTAAATGCGAAGTTTTTGTTATGTAAATTAGGTTTCATTCATATGTAAAGTAGAGCTAATTACCATCACAAAAACTTCGCACTTAGACTCGCTTTGAAGAGGAGGCAGACATGAACTCGGAAATGGCCCATTGAGCAGTCTTCCACAAGAAAAAAACAATTCTTTTTTCAATGCTGTAATTGTAAAGGTTGACTAATGCTGGTACAATGGTCCTGCCAATTTCAGAAGTTTGGGGGAGATGTCATCAGGTCCAACGGATTTATTGGTCTTCAGTTTATTTATCTTTTCTTCAACAGAACGGTTTGTAATTGAAACAGGACTTTTATGTGACAATATAGAGGTGACACTAACTGACGTGTTACCATCTACTACAGTGGGCTGCTGTGGCATTGGCAGTGATTTAATTAATTTCTTGCCGATCTCAGAAAAATATGCATTCATCATTTGTGGTTTTCCCTTATCCATTAAAGCAATACTGCCGTCGGTTCTCTTATGAGGGCCAATTGTTCTGTTGCGTGCTGAGGGGTTTGTAGCTTTGTTAATTAAGTTCCAGTAAGCACTGGATTTCTTTACTTCTTCGAACATATTGGTAAAGTATGATGCTTTGGCTCTACGCAAGGCTGACGTATAAATATCCACTGTCCCTCAACTTGGTGACCACTATGGTCAATTTGTATCTCGTTCGTCAATTTGTATCGTTTTTCCAGAACCTCCAATTTTGCAGCAATCACGCATTAACGTTATCTCACAAACCTCTCTACAGAATGAATCCCAGTCAACACCAGTGTTTGATGCTATGGAGAGCTGTTGCATTATTTGATGCTGTTCCATGCCTTTGGTCCACCAATACGTAAACTTCACAATTTCTTTGATTGTCATTTTGCTTTTTTAGAACCAATTATCTTTCCGAATGCTTGCTTCTGTTCGATGGCTGTTTCCATTGATGGTTCTCCGGCATTCCCATTTCAGTCTGTCTGAGCTATCTTCACACTTTCAGAGTTTCATCGATTTCGAGCAGGTTGGACATAATTTTTCGGTAGCTATGAGCTGTTCTTTTCCAAGCCATTCCAACAGTACATCTCTATTACTTAGAATATGTTCTTTGAGACAGTCATACGTTTGGAAAATCATTTTTAGAGTCTTGTTTATCAACGGATTTTTTTTTCACTGGAATCATTTTCTTCTGGGACTGAGAGTAAGCATGTCGAAATTCGCCAAGGTGTTGAAACAGCAAGAAAAGACTTCGGCCCAACTTAACCAACGGTTGATGTCATTTGATTTCAACACCCTTTTCCAAGAAGTGGTGCCAAAGTTCGTTGAAAAGAAAGCGGAATCGTTAGTTCCTGCCTGGGATATTTGACTCCGTGTTTGTTGGCTGCTATCGCTTTCGTGGTTGCCCAAAATAGTGTCATCCAGACAACAAGTCATGATATGCCAGCTAATTTGTACATAGTATTTGTGGGTCCACCGATAACAGGTAAATCTCCTGCATTGAACGAAGGTTCTCTCTTTGCAATAGGTGGGTTCGTACTAAACTTAGTAGGTACACCTCAAGCATACTTGAGGCGTACTTCAGATGTGAACGGGTGTAATTTCAGCGTAAGTAGGTTACTTTGTAGCCTTGGAAACGTGTGTTTTTCAAAGCCGCCGAAATACACTTTCAAGACACGTTCAACTAGGCTTCCTAGTTTACTTACCCTTAATGAAAACAAGATCAAGAAATTGAAACATCAATCAAACTGTAATGAAATATCCCGTTTTCATCTGGCCGGAAATTGAAGACACGCACATCTCACTCGATTGCTTACTTCAGGGCAGAGGTTTACAAACAAAGAAAAGAGCATGGAAAACTCAAGCTTTTATCAACGTAGGCCCTACTCTTGCGTTTTGGACGACGGAGACGACTATTTCGATTAAGGACTCATTTAAGTTCACCAGACCTCAAACCACTCGGACTTAAAAGAAATCATTCACTCATGTAATGCTCTTGTTCGTTTAGCAGTAACTTAAATACACGGTTGGCGAGAGAAAACTCATGACAGTCGTCGATCAGTGGGCAATATTGACCTTTCCCAGCTGCAAGTGCCTCATTTTACCGTCCGTCTGAACCTCACACCTAGCAAGCAACAAATCAGTTTACAACCCTGATGGTGCCCTGTCAAACAGAGTCACCGATTCCACTTGCAGCGAGCACACCATCCCCTTTTTCTGTTGCTTCAAGTGATTCTAAGTAACGAATGTCACCGCCAAAGGAAATAAATTGTGTGTTAAGTCTGCCAACTGGACTGAAGAAACTTTTGATCTTTTACAAGCCTGGGGCCCAAAGTATGAGAAACTTCAAAAGTGCTTCGCAGCAAGAGAAAATAGCCTTGTGGAAGGAGATCTACTCCACGTATAAAGAATGCCATCAGGGGAGTACAAGAACCCTGGTTCTGGTTAAAAAACGCCAAAAGAATCTAGAGTAGAATTCAAGCAACTAAAACAACGCACTCGTTCGACTGGAGAACCTGGAATAAAATCGATTAAGGACGGGTTTCCATATTTTGATCTTTTTGATGGGGTGATGGGTTATTGCGATAGCGTTGACTGGTCAAAAATGGCTATTGAGGGTAGTGCAACGTTTGCAAGTGGTGAAAGTGGTGCTTCCAGTGCAGCTGCAGATGTAACCGAAATCTCAATGAATAGTTTTATTGAAGAAACTCCTTCCACGGCCACAGACATCAGAGAAAAAAGAAAGACAGATGAAAAGAGTTGAAGTAAGGTCAAAAGGAAGAGACGAGATGTTAAAGATGGTGGCACTGCTCCTGAATGGCAGTCCAAGTTTTTTGAAATGCGCGAGCACAGTATGGAAGAAGACAAAATTAGATACGAAAGGTCCGCTGAAATGTTTTGTGAAGCGCAAAATAAGCAGATGGAGAAAACCAATGCCATTCTTGCTGGATTCAAAGATATTTTCAAAGATTTAGCATCAAAATAATTATAAAAAATGTAAGTGTTTCAAAACGGACAAAAATTAAGGGTTTGTTCATGTCTGGTCAGTGCAAACCAATGGAAATGATTTGGACTTTTTATCTCATGCTTTTGTATAATCATATCTTACTTATGACTCCAGGTTTGATTCATGCTAATTAAAATTAAATCACAAAAATGGCAGATGCTTAAAATTGACCCTGTCATTTACACGTTTTGATTGTATTGCACATCACACTGCTCAGGATTTGTTCTTTACAGGTTTTCCCAAACGTAGCCTTTTAAAAATCTGGGGCATTGATGCAGGTTTCATTTCTCCCTTCACTGTCATCATCAGAGCTACAATCTGAGTCGCTGTAGTCTTTGTCGCGTAGGTCACCCCTTTCAATGCAAATATTGTGTAAAACACAAGCTGCAATTACAGCCTTCTTCAAAGTTGTCGTTTTTTGTTCAATTGTCTTCATAATAAATCTCCATCGTGATTTAAGCATGCCAAAAGATCTTTCGACTACGCATCTCAGTCAAACGGCCTCTATAAGGAAAGGGTTTCATCAGCCAGGCTTTTAGTCGATAGGCACTGTCTCCAGCTAGAGGAGGCCCGACATCGGTTCCACTGATATTTCTTATTGGACCGGCAAGAATTTGCTCATTTTCCACGAAATTGTACAAGCCGCTTTGCCTAAGAACTCGAGCATCATGTATACTACCAGGGTACCCGACTGTAGCATGGATAAACTTAAGTTTGCATCGACTATGGCCTGTAGATTTACACTGTAGTGCTGCTTTCTATTAAAATAATCTTCGTGATTCTCTGATGTTGCATTTATTTCTATGTGACATCCATCGATTGCTCCAATATTTGCGGTATTCCGTACAGTTCTTCTAACTCCTCAATGTTCATGCAAAATTCCTTACTTGTTAAAGGAAATTTTATAAAACAATCTTTTAGATCAAAAATAGCTTGCTCGAACTTACTACAGATGATTTTCGCTGTTGACTTTCCTAATGCAAACTGTAACCCACAGCTTGTATAACTGTTCCCTGTTGCCAACCGCAAGAGTGCTAGGCCAACTCTCTCCTCCACGCTAACTGGGACTCTAAATCTTGTCTGCTGTTTTTGTAACTTTACTCTCGTAAGGTCGCATAAGAACTCAAATGTTTCTCGGGTGACTCGGAAATGCTCCAAAGAAAATCTAACGCTGGACTTGTCAGTAAGTTTTTAAACCAGTTCTTCTCTGTTTTGTAGTTTTATTTGGGCCAAGATCTTGGGCACCATTTGTCTGTTTCTCCGTCTCAGTCTAAATTCTTCCTCTGTGATGAGAAAGTGGTAGAAGTGCTAAAATAGCAAAGCTCTCTGTCGTTGCATTAAAAAAATCATGAGAAACAAAAGGTAAGCAATTCCAAGTTTTTGAGGTTGCATGATGTACCCTGTGATTGTTTTGTACGTGGAGTAGTAATCCTGATCATGGGTGCCAAATTTTACTGTGCATCTTGATTGACAACCTTGATTGCTTCAAGCATACTTTGAATTCAAATGTGGACGCTTATCAAGGTAAGTAGGCGTTCATGCTCTATAGTGTACTTGAGCTCCTGCCAAACTTTAAGTCTACTTACTTCGCTAATATGAACCCTCTGTTAAATTAATGTTAAATTTAAAGCAAGAAACCAATTTGCCTAACTTCATCATTGAACAGTGTACCTCATCAGGGCTCGTGAAAGCCATTGCAAGCACAGGACAAGGCTTCATTATATCTCGTGAGATATATGAAGTACTAAACAAACTTTTAAAATTGGATGACCAAAATGCAACGGGAGATGTGCAAATTTTGGCGTATACGCCACTGGAAATGTGAGAGACATTCCCAAAAATGTGCTGTTTGCAATCCTTGACACAACTCAAGTACCCTACGCTGCCAGCTTGATATGCTGAATGGATCAAGGACACAGTTTACTCGATCATTAGTCGTCGGCCTTCGCCAACAGAGCAGACTGAGGCATCGCAAGCGTGGTTGCAGTCAGATAACATTCTTGTTAAAGACATTTCAGACATTTTTATATAAATACATGACCTACAACGCGAAAAGTTATCATTCAAGTTCAAAGAAGATGCTGTTCAGCTATTGACAAAGCTGAGTGCTGACTTTATACAAGAGGTCAATCAAGCAATTGAACAGGGGAACGCTCCGCGAAAATCCAAGAGAATCGATTTTATTCAACATATCGCAGTTTCTCTTTATGTGTTTAATCACATTGTGTCAGCACTCCTTCAAGGCCAAAAACCAGCCCCTCCTGACTGAGAAGTCGACAAACAAACACTCAAAGTGTCCATTCGCTTCATCAGATATATGGAAAGTCAAAAGCAGATCGTCGCAGAGGTAAAGTATTTTAAGTTTTCTCTCGTGATCCTGATTAAGCCACCATGAATGAGCATTCGATTTTGCTGTGAAAAGTGTTTAGCTAGACTACAAAGTCAAACTAAAATTCTATTTCGATACCAGTCTCACTCACTAGTGAGTCACGTACGTGTAACCCAAGCATTCAGTTGCGTGCGTTATCTAAGAGCGTTCAGTACTGTGTTTGAAGATGGCGACCAAAGACAAAGAAAAACACCCTTTATCACCCGAAGAGGAGGATGAAGTGATTGGTGATGAGCCAAGGCAACAAGGACAGACCCGATGGTTCAGGTTATGCAGAATTTGAAAAGTTCTCTCGAAGCGATGGCAGGTGATGCAACGATCCCTCAAGAAACTTCACTCAAACGTACCAGAGGACCATTCCTCTCATCCAAAGAAGAAAAGAGCAACCACTTCGAAGGAAATTAGCTCCTCAGAAGAAGGTGATGACTCCGACAAAGACCTCGAGGAGCTTTATGGCAACGATTCAAAACAACACAATGGTCGACACGAGCAAACAGACGAAATGACCCATTGTTGTCAGAGATTGCTGAGGAACCGCAGAGCTTGGAGGATACGGGGCCTGCTATTGATAAAAAAAACTCGCAGAAATCATAAACAAACAATGGTCTGTGAAATTGCCAGACTCAAAATTGAAAGATAGGTATGGGAAATATTTACGTCCCTTGAACTGTGAGACTCTCACAACACCACGGGTAAATCCCGAAATATGGGATGAGTTGAGCCACTCCGTGAAACAGCATGACCCCAGGTCGAGCTCAACTCAGAAAACACTGGCTACAGTTGGAGCACTACTGTACAAATCAACCGAATTGATAATGAAGCATACACAAGAGTCGAATTTCCACCCTGACCTGAAAACGTTGATAAAGATAAATACCGACGCGGTTACCCTTCTAGGTCATGCTCACATTGAAATGTCACATCGCCAAAGGGAGTCCATAAAACCCCACTTCAACAAAGAATATGCAGGGTTATGTGCCTCACATGTACCTGTGACGACCTTTTTGTTTGGAGACGACCTCCAGGCCCGGCTCAATAGCATCCAAGCTTCGAACAGGATAGGTGGTGCAGTAGAAAACCGCCAAAATTACAAGAATTATTACCGGGGAAATTTCCCGTGGAAATCAGACAAGCGTGGAAGGCAGCCTTTGTTAGGGAAGAGCCGTCAGTGGAAGCCCCATCAGAGGTCATACTCCCGACAAGACCAAGGGAAGAAGCAGCCCTGAATGTTGAAAGACTATCCACTGACATATTTAACAGTTTACAAGTAAACATCCTTATCCTTTGTGAGCCATTACTAAAAAATTATTTAGAAACCAAGGTGGGAAGTTTTGAGGGTGGCCAACTGGCACATAATTTTTGTGAATGGAATAAGATCACTTCTGACACAGAAGTCCTTAATTGTGTGAAAGGGCAGTACATAGAGTTCTGCACCTCACCAAGAACAAATAGAATTTCCAAAGATAAAAAATATAACATCAGTGACTCACTGATTATAGACGCAGAAATCCAAAATCTGATTGACAAGGGGGTTATTGTCCCTTGCAGACATGAAATAGGAGAATACCTCTCACCCAAGACGGATCCTTCAGAATGATTCTAAATTTAAAGAGTCTTAACCAGCATGTTGAAAATCAGCATTTTAAAATGGACTCAGTCTGGACAGCCATTAGATTAATGACTACCAACTGCGACATGGCCTCCATTGACCTTAAGGACCTTTATTTCTCAGTTCCTATTGCAAAATCGCATCAAAAATTCCTCAAATTTGAGTGGAATAATGTGTTGTATAAATTTACATGTTTCCCCAATAAGCTGGCGTGCTGCCCTCGTAAATTTACAAAAATAATGAAGCCAGTTTTCTCCACCCTTCGACAACTTGGCCACTTATCTGCAAATTATATTGATAACTCATGTTGGCCAAGACTGGGATGATTGCGCACAGAATGTTATCGACACAGTCAAAATTTTAGACGTTGTTGTTCAGGATTGTTATATTAGAGAAACTTTTGTTGGTTTTTATGAGCTTGAGCCCATTATTATATATATATGGGGCAATAAACCTGTTTGAGTTTATTATTATTTGGCGAAATTGTTTCGGACATTAAGCAAATAAACAAGGAAATAGAGTCCTTTTATAGTGATCTACTTGAAACAAAATTATCTGGCTCTCATCTCACGGACTTCGGGGAGAACTTTAACACCTTTGTGGAAAACTTAGTCATTCCTAAATTGTCTGTAGAGCAATCAATGGCCCTTGAAGTCGAAATTACACTTGATGAGATTAAAGGGGTCCTAAAATCTCTTCAAAACAATAAATCCCCTGGTGAAGATGGCTTCTCAAAGGAGTTTTATGAAAATTTTTTTGACTTAATCGGCATGCATCTCCTTAATTCATATGATGAAGCCTTTTCTAAAGGTCAATTGTCAATCTCACAAAGACGCGGTATGATCTGTTTAATACCTAAAGATGACTGTTGTCTCATTGAGCTGTCTAATTGGCGTCCACTAACTCTACTTAATGTTGACTATAAAATCTTGGCAAAAGTTATTGGACAAAGAATTGAGTCAACTTTATCTTCGCTCATACATACTGATCAAACAGGCTTTGTTAAAGGTAGATTCATTGGACAAAATGTCCGTCTTTTGAATGACATCATAGAATACGCAGATGCTAAAAAACTCCCAGGTGTCCTTCTATTCATTGATTTTCGAAAGGCTTTTGACACCATTGAGTGGAATTTTATTCACAAGTGTATTGAACTATACAACTTTGGTCAAAATATCAGGAAATGGATATCCATTCTTTACAACAATGTTGAAAGTGGCGTGCTGAATGCTGGATTTATGACCAACTATTTCCAAGTCTCACGTGGCGTCCGTCAAGGATGCCCTCTGAGCCCTCTCTTGTTTGTTTTATCAGTTGAATTGTTAGCCCTCAAAATACGCCAAGATGAACTCTGCTGGGGCATCCCCCTTCCGGATGGACAAAATGCCAAGATCTCACAGTTCGCGGATGATACAACCCTAATTCTTGAAGATACTATATCTCTTAGAAAGGCTATGAATATAGTTAACTCCTTTGGAGCTTTGTCTGGGTTGCAACTAAATAAAAAGAAAACTAAAGCCATGTGGATTGGTTCGTCAAGCAAAAACAAGTCAATGCCTTTAGAATTCGAGTGCCCAAAAGAACCTATTAAATTTCTGGGTACCTTTCTCTCCCACGACGCAGTTAGCAATAACAAAAATAATTTTTTTATTGAAATAAGGAAAATGGAAACCAAGCTTAATATATGGCTGTCGCGTGATTTGACTCTCTTTGGAAGGACAATGCTTGCAAAATCCTTAGGTTTGTCTCAACTAGTTTACGCTGCTTCAATGCTCTCTGTCCCAGAAGCAGCGATCCAACAGACTCAGAGAAAACTATTTGCGTTTTTGTGGAAGAATAAGTGTGATAAGGTAAAGAGACAGGTTCTGTTCCGTCCCTTATCTAAGGGCGGTTTGAATTTTCCTTGTTTTCGGAATGTCATTAAAGCGCTACGCCTCTGTTGGATAGGGAGACTTTTAAGTAATCCACATGACACTTGGACAGCAATTCCCAACTCTCACTTTGAAAAACATGGTGGACTCTTGTTCCTACTTAATTGCAATTACAGTGTCGAAAAGTTAGATAAGAAAATTCCCTTATTTTATAGGGAACTACTTGAATACTTTCAAGAATTGCGTAGCAACTGTGAAGATCCACTACAGCGCGAATTTATATTATGGAATAATAAAGATATCAACGTTGAAAACAAATCGGTGTTTTGGAAATCTTGGCGTGATAAAAATGTCTTGTTTGTGCAAGATCTGCTAAACAATCAAGGGAATTATCTATCTCCACAAGAATTCAGTAATAAATATAACATCAAGGTTAATTTTCTGCAATACTACCAAATCATTACAGCCATTCCAGCGTCTCTGAAAACTTACGCCTTCACTCATTTAGATCTTGGAAAACTGAACTCGTTTTCTGAAAATGTCGACTTTCAGATATCTAAAGATGTTAGTTTAAACTTAAAGAAAACTTCGTGCAAGCAGTTTTACAAACTGTTTACAGAGAATATTAGTATTGAACCTACTGCGGTTACAACATGGCGAAAACATTGTACTGTGGTCGCTGACAAGTGGGAGCAATGCATTGAAAGCAATTATAAAATCACTCGAGATAATAAGCTAAGACAATTTTAGTTTAAGTTGCTACACAGAATACTAGTCACTAACAAGGAACTGACACGCTTTGGGATAACTGATTGTAATATGTGTGTTATGTGTGGCGAAAACGATTCTATAGAACATACTTTCTTTGAATGTTGTTCTTTTCTGAATTTATGTGACGAATCCATTCAGTGGTTCAATATATCCTACAAAACCAATTTTAAACTCACGCCGCTTCAAGTTTTTTTCAATTTACCAACCCCAGCTTTCAATCTCTCCAATAAGCAAACCAAGAATTTGTGTCTTCTTCTGTTATATGTAAAGCAGTACCTCTATGGATGTAAATCAATGCAAAAGAAAACAGACACCTCTAAATTTATATCTAAATTTATTATGCAGCTTGAAATAGAAGTTTGACATGATAGTGCCACCCTCCTATCAGCCTTATATGTATATTAATTACATTAGTTTTAATATGTGTAATCGATAGAAACATTTTAATGGCCAATACAGGAACATTTATCTAAGTGCACAATTGTACGTAAGTATTGTAACGTACTCTTGTTTGGTAAATAAAGTACTTATGATAATAATAATAATAATAATAATAATAAAAAAATATTATTATTTGCGCTCGTGATTACATAGTCTCACGTGACTCACTAGTGAGTGAGACTGGTATTGAAATAGAATTTGGAAGTTAAACAAGACTTACCTTTAAGTTGAAGTTTGACTGTAATTCTAGGAAGATAACGGTCACGAACTAGGGAGTCACGTGCCCACCTGTGTTTACCTGGTTTTTTGGTCTGTAGCTTATACATCTGTTATCCACCCTTATGTATCTCACGTGACTCCCTAGTTCGTTACTGTTATCTTCATAGAATTACAGTCAAACTCCAACTTACAGGTAAGTCTTGTTTAACTTCCAAATTATGCCTTAACTCCTTTTTTCGATGTAGATGACTAAAAAATACACAGAAATAATAATTGGGAACATTTTCTGTAGCGCTTATCTACAGTTAACAGCACTAAAAGATTTCAAACTGGTTAGCTTTTTTAATAAAAATAACCTCTATTGTCCCCCGACTCCTTCTTTAGTTTCTTTAGAGTGCCGCCTAGGGCAAAACAATAGTAGTCAGTTCTGCAATTGTTCTTGTATCTACAGTTATTAGGCCTAGGCACTGATTTCAAACTAGTTAGCTTTCAGTTACTGTAATGCATATGTACAGTTATTAGGGCTAGGCGCCAGTTTCGAACTGGTTATCTTTCAGTTATTGTAGCTCAAATAACTACGCGATGAGGCGCAGTATTCCGTAGTTATTCATTTAACCCTTTTATGCTGTGTACAGGTCATTGCAAGTCTGACTTCCGACACAGTTGACGAAGAGCAGCCACAACCTCAAGTTCAGGATGTAAAGTCTGCTGTGTTGACTTTTCCTGGTCGTGTGGTCACTCCGAGAGGCTTTTCTCAGAGTGCACCCCGGAAACTGCGAAAGATCACCTCCATGGAATACGAGGTAGCTGTGACATCCCTTGTGCCCGAGTTTGGCTCCGTTGTGAGCATTCGTCTGCCACGCCAAAGAAGTAAATCAGTTTTCTTTGTCAAAAAGAAACCGGAAGAAATGGCTGAATGGCAATCGGCTATTTGCAGTTTGGATTGCTATATGGAGAAATTTAACTGTCCCATGCACTGGTCAGTGACCAACAGTATGTAAGCAATTCTAGTAAACCAGGGACATGTTTCCAAAAACTATTTTGCTTAAAGTACATAGTGACTGGCTTCGACAACTTAAATATAAAAAACTAAAAGTTGCTTTTAGACTGTTCAGAAACCTTCATGGGCTTAAAAAAAATAAACAAGGTGTAACCGAATATGTTTTCAAGAACTTTCACACAAACATTTTTCCAAGAACTTGGGTGAGTTTTTATGAAAAAGTGACAACAGAGTAGCCACGTAGACATGACTGGCGACTTTCCCATCAACTTGACTAAATTATGAATAATTGACAACTCGAGTAGCCGTGTAGACACCTTCCAGAGAAGTTGAATGAATTATGAACAAATCTGCGTAGACGCATAGCCACCTTCCAGAGAACTTGAGTAAATTATGAATAAATGACAACTCGAGTAGCAGCGTAGACGCGGAGTCCGTTTTAGCCACCTTTCAGAGAATTTGAGTGAATTATGAATAAATTACAACAGAGTACCTGCATAGACGCGTAGCCACCTTTCGCAGAACTTGTGTAAATTATGAATAAATTACGATGGAGTAGCTGGGTAGACATGTAGCCACCTTCCTGAGAACTTGAGTGAATTATGCGCAAATTACAAGGGAGTATAGCTGCGTAGACGTGAGGCCACCTTCCAGAGAACTTGAGTGAATTATGAATAAATGAGAATAAATGAGCCGTTAAAATGCGGCTTTTGTTTGGTTTTTGAAGATGCAGTATAATAAGATCAGTGGCAGTAGTTAATGAATGTACGTGCGCAGCCCACATGATCCTATGTTCCTGCCATATGTTCATCAAGCCCACAAGAGTTCAATAGTCGACCAGCCGTTAAGTTTTTATTGCCCTTTTTGAGCTGATGTTGAATGCAATTCTATCAATCGCTGGAACTATTCATAAGGTCACGAACGATTTAATAGTGACATTTCAAGGGAAGACAATGTTGTTTTATGAGTTTTTCAGAGATGCTGTGTGCAATTATCATTCAGGAATCGTACAATAATCTTTATAAAACGTTTATGGCAGATATTTCAAATTGCCTTCACATTACTTAAACTCCATTAGTCATTAAGTTCACATTACTTGTTCGGTGACAAGAGAGGTATGCATTTGTAGATTTGTTATGTGACAAATCAAATACAAGTAACACAACTTTGATGAGATGTTAAAGCACCTAGAAGTGACTTCAAAACAATTCCAAATGGCTTTACCACGTGAAATTACCGTCATTCCCTCTTACCAATTTTCTAGTTCCTGTTACTTGTTGACCTTCAAAGACCAATATTAATTAACATAACCAAATACATTTCGTTCTTAGTGTTCACACAATGACCAAAATCCAGAACAAAAAAAAATTAAAATACCATGAACATCGCAGAGGCCATTTGCCTTTACTGTCAGTGTTTCATTTTCCTTTGATTTACATGACAAATCGTTAGGGATGTAACTTCAAAACCTTCCATGTAATTTTAGTTGACGTTCGAGATACTTTTTGTAAATGTATAGTTGTATGATAAAAGGTGTTTATAAAAACGTTGAAACTGATCTAGATAAAAATTATTAAAAACTGAATTTTCGACTGCAACTGCATCAGAGTGACTAAAATATGCTGTTTGAGAGTAATATGCTAAAACTAAAATAAGAAGTTACTTTATTCCCTAGGGCTTCAATAATGTCTTATAGACAGAAGGGAATGGCTTCCGCTCGTTCACCGCATTTTTGTCTATTGTGGAGTGCCATGATTCCAAAAAGATTCTTTTGTGCCAATTATTGACATTATTTTCTAGAATTTCCACATAGCCAGTGTTATTGTCATGGTCAGTGGTTTCGGCGTGATCTTTCATTGCCGACTCTTTGTTATTATTAGTTCCTGGTTAATGCATAGTGTAATAATGTATAGTTGGGCGACTAAAGCTTCTCGTAGTTGCTGTTGTATTTCGTTTGTCCCCTTGTTGCAAGTTAAACAGCAACCCCTAGTCTCAAATTTGAAATTTCAAATTTCAAATCCCTAGTTTCATCCTGTCAAATCTTTTGTCAATTTGTTTTTCAACATAGCTTGACTAAAATTGTGAAAGAAGGACAAAAGGGAAAGAGTTTATGTTTTTCAGATTTATTTATCCCAAAGATTACTTAACCTGAATTAAACGCAAATAAAAAGAGAGTTTTCTGCTTACATTTTATGAAAGTAAGTTAATAGCAAAAAGCATGGTTGTAGGGTTTGTCTTAAAAGTCTTCAAAGTTTAGGGTAGAAAGTGTTACCTTTGTGCATTTGCATGGTACACATTACTCTCATGTAAAAAGATCTGAACCAAAGTTAATTATTTTACAATGACTGCAAAAATTCTCACACGCTCATTGGCTAATTTTTACTGTAAAACAAGAAGAAAACTGTGTTGCACAAAGTTTGTAGATAAATAAACTAGTAAAAAAATTGTTCAGTATTGCACGAAAAATATGTAAATTGCCCTTCGTTTCGAGGCTGCTGCCTCTTCATCAGTGAATGTAAAGTAACTATAACTTGTGCGCGTGACATGATTTGAATTTGAAGTTATTTGCGCACACTGACTGGAAAGAACGCCTGTGTAAACATTCAAAACAAACATAATTTTGATGTCACTAGCGCCTGTAGATTTTGGGAGTTTATAGGAAGGCAAAGTCGGTATTAAGTTCTCCTGGATGTTCGCTTTTTCCGAAACCGTGGCTATCCGTCAAATGTGGTTCAGCGAGCGCAAGAACGAGTATCAGCTATCCCTCGTGACGCCACCATTTCAGAGCGTTCAGATTTACCCGATGCTCAACCTACCATCCCTCTGGTGTTGACGTACCATCCAACAAATGCACTGGTCAAAAACATCATGACCATTTGCTGTGAGATGGCCCAGACAATACAGACATTTACCAACCAGTACGACTTTTGTGTACGTATCGTCCCAATAAAAACCTGTGCGACTCCTTGGTGAAAAGTCATCTAAACAACACAACTGCTTCTGTTGAGGATCGTGGTAAGTTTCCACGTGGTCGGTCATGGTGCAATACTTGCGCCCACACCAATGCTTCATCTACGATCAACACTCCTGGGGGTCACATCACCATCAATTCCAAGTATAACCTGCGATCAGGCGTACTTTTCCTTACTTACTTTCCTTACTTTTCCTTAGACATGGTGCGAAAAGGTACGCCTGATACAATTTCTTATCGAGTGGCCTGCCCGTAGTCCAGACTCTGGACTTTACTCTGATTGGCAGAAGAACAATACAGCTCTTGGGCCTCGCTGAGATTGGTTACAGGAATGCAAATCATACTACTGGTAAGAATGTTCAACATCTGCCAAATTATGGCTGCCGAGAAGGAATCAGTGTCCGCAGCTGCTGTTGTTTTGTCGTGTGAATCTTTTTCCCCCAAAGCTTTAAAGGCAGAACAAACAGAGTGCATCCGTAGAATTGTTTGTCAAAAAGAAGACGTTTTAGCTGTTCTTCCTACGGGATTTGGAAAAAGTGTCATTTACCAATTGATCCCGAAAGTTTTAGTACAAATGAATCGCGCCACTTCTACAGATCCCAAACCTTCAGTTGTGGTGGTTAGTCCTTTGGATTACATTAGGAAACAACTGGTCGAAAATCTGAGAACAGCGAATTGTGGTATTAGTGCTGCCACCATCGGAGAATCAATTGAAATGGACAGAGAAATAGCAAACGTTAAATTCGGAGGAAAACATTACAGTGCGATAATCTTCACCAGGCAGTGTTAGTGGTCGATGAAGTTCACACAGTTGCAACCTGGTAAATTAAAGTAACAGCATGATAAACTTTTTCACCTCGTTTGTTAGTTGTTTTTATTATGAAATCCGCGACCTCTGTTTCATTTGGAATTTGGTTATGATATGATGATTGTTGCCAGCGTCTTAGTCATGTTAAGAAACATATCCTCCTTTTGACCCCATTAGACCGAATCACTGAAAATCTTAGCCTTGCCCAGCAAATAATCTTACCATTGGTTAAGGACTGAGCACAATATTACAGATAATCCACTCAAGATTTTTGAGATTTTGGTTGGCTGATATTTTCCTAGTTATCAAATCTGAATGGCTGATAATAGCCACTTTTAGCCAATTTTCTCAGTGAAATATTGTGAACTACATGTAATATATATATGTATATGTATAAATTATGCTAAAGTAATAAAACAAGCCAAACGTCTTTGACATGTGACTTGTGAACAAGAAGCAAGTTTTTGAATTGCTGAAGAACAAAAGAATATATTTTGTTCTTAAGCAGTTAAAAACTGGCTTCTTTCATCAGCATCCCAGGTTTGCAAAAAAATATGTTTCTGCAGCGGCAGTGGCAAAAAAGGGAAAGCTGCTTAACCGTGAGGCGTTTGGACGAGTGTCAGAGCTGAAATCATGTCTTAATGGTGGGACACCTGTTCTTGGATTGACAGCAACCACAAACAAGGAATTGAGAGATCGCCTTATCAAATGTCTTGGTATAAGAAGCACCCTAGGGCCCATAATTGTCAGTCCAAATAAGGACAACATACGATTTACAGTTGCACAAGCAGACAAAAAGCTTTATTGTTTCAACTGGCTGTTACAGTTGCTGAGACAGAAGAAAGGAGACACTCCTTTCACAATTATTTTCTGCAAGACTGTAAATGATATTCAAGAATTTGGTTTATCAACGGAGTTGATAATGTAAATTGACCACCGTACAGAGATTCTAAAAGCTGACGAAGGGCTAACGCTCGAAACGTCAGCTTTTAGAATCTCTGTACGGTGGTCAATTTACATTATCAACTCCGTTGATAAACCAAATTCTTGTATACTACTTCCCCACCGACGCAGCACCACAGTTTCTTTAGAAACTACCCCTTCATTCATGTAAATGATATTGTCTCTTTACTAACTTATTTCTTAATGAATCTGGAATATTCAGGACTTTATATTGATGGTGAAGGCCCTCCTCATGAAAGATGTTTCTTGGGAGTATACTATTCACAAACACCCACACATCACAAATACCACATAACTTCTTCATTTGAGGGTAAATCTGGGCATGTCAGAGTGGTTTATGCAACTACTTCATTAAGTTTGGGAGTGGATTTTCCCTTTGTCAAATATGTAATACACTATGGTCCATCAAACAATCTGACTTCTCATCTCCAAGAAGCAGGACGTGCTAGACGAAAAGGACAACAAGCTTACAACATCACAGTGTATCATGAGAAGCACTTGATGACATGTGAAGATGACATAAAGAATGCAGTAAATCAGTCCTTAAATTCTTGTTGCCGTGTTTCTTTTTTGAACAATTTTGATGAAAAGATTTCACCTCTAGAACCCCAACAAACCCCAACATAGGTGCTGCAGTGTTTGCCACAGAAAGTGCAATTGTTTGGGAGATGGCTCTGGTTGCAGTGAAACAATCCCAGAGTTTGACTCTCGGTATCATAGTGAGAAAGATCATGAGGTTTCAAGGGAAGTGACAGAAGATGACAAAAAGTGCATCAGTGATGCTCTTAAACAAGTTCAGGTGTCTTTGTCTTCTGAAACTAAAGTGCGCATGTTTGACAATACTGGGGTAATTACACACGGTTTATCTGACAATGTAATTGATGCAGTTGTGAGTAATGCCCACTTTATTTTTAATGTTCATAGTGTTATTGAACAATGTAATGTACCCTCACTTAAGTTGACCATCGTAATACTGGAAGTTGTTAAGAAGTATTTGAAGATTTTGAAATCCCTGAAGAACTGTATTCTGCTGTTACACAGAGGAAAAAGTTGCATTTAGCCAGTAGACTTATGCATCCATTGACTGTTACTGTAAACCCTTTAAAGGAACTTTTTTCTGAAGGTTCCCATGCGCCTGGTACAATGGATGAATTACTTATTTAATAACGTAACACTAGTCTGTAATGTAACAGGAAACGGTGTCAGTTATAGTGATTTACAATCCTTTCTCCTAACGAGAACAATGCAAGTTATGTTTCTACATTTTCCACTGTTTGTAACTTAATGCCTTATCACTTCGTAAATTCCTTTCCAGTCAATAAACCTACTTTTTGCCCACTGGAAAAAGTCTCTATGATCAATGTCAAGCACACTACAGGGAAAATTAGGAAATGAAGGATAACCCTTTCTTCCAGGCAGTTTCTCCATAACTTTACCTGTGAGTAAATCGTTTGCAATGATAGAGACCGTTTCCTCTGGGTTCTTACTGCTGTGACGAACACTTCTCCTCACTCTTGAGCAGTCTTTGTAAATAGTGTCCATTACTTTATTTAATGCTACTACAGATTGGGCTGCTCGCTGTAATGATGCATTAGTAACATTCGCACCCATTCCCTTTCCTAATCGTTTGGGTGAAATATTGAGATGTTCCATGAATAAATCTAGAGGAATATTTCCACCAGCTATGCCCTTGGAATTGACAAATCTGTTAACAATTAGGGACACTGCCTCCTCCTCTGGAAGGACAGCATAAACTTGTACCAAAAAAAAAGGGGGAAGGGAATATGCATATTTCGTGTTTCCAAACTTGTATGCAAACAACAGAACCAACTTGTAACAATTCACAAGACGATCACTATCTCCTTCCTTGATTGCATCGACTATGTCCATTACCAGCAAAGCAAATTGAAGCCTTTTGTTGTGATAATTAAAGATAAAGTCATCGTCACTTGGTTGACTGGTAAGGGGATCATCACGTTGTTGGCCAATTTCAACATCTGGGTGCTGTACACATTCATGTCTGGAAAAGGTTAAATAAATATATCAGTGTTAGTTTTTATCATCTAGTACTTTACTATGATGTATACACAGGACATGCCCTGTATGAAAGTGCAGGTTTGTTATTACTCAATGTTTTTACTAAATTTCAATCCTTTAACTTTTGTGTGTCTTAAGAGTCACACTGACAAAAAAAAGGCGACCGAATGTCTGGAAAATTTAATGTAAACTTTACTATGGTTATCTTTGTAGGTAATACCTTTTTCTGGTAGCATAGACAAGGCTGCATGAGCGACACTTGTAATAGCCAAACGTGTCTCTATTGTCATCGCCTCCATTGTCAGCAGTTAAACCATGCTTCTTGTGTTCATGCCTACAAAAAGATTCCACATTGGTATTTTAGTCAATTACCAGTATTTAATGTTTCTATTCTTATTCCTTAATGATGTGTAATTCAATAATAGTTAATGTGTGAGATATCTTAAGGATTGACCAGTAATAAAGACTAACTAACAATATTTTTAAATCTATGGTCATTATGTAAGGGATTCCCTAGGATTGCAATGATATTGTTTTCTTGTGATTTTGAAAATATGCTGTCCACAATGCTCTTACCTTACTCTTGAAGAATGCAGCGGAAAGTGCATGTCACAGTTGATATGTCTACAAGTGAAACCTTGTTTGTGTGCTTCATCTAGCATAATGACACCATCAGGAGTATTTGTAGGAAGAAAGATCTGCTGTAGAAATGCCAGTGATTCCTTGAACAGCCATTCCCCTTTCCTCTCTACGTCCCATTCACTTACATCTGGAATTAATCTTGTTGAAGGTGATTCTAAGAATATTTGAGAAAAATGTGTATTACCGGTATGTCCTCTCTTTGCAATTAAAAACTCTATAATGTAGAGTGTATCTGTGGTAATTCTTTGAGATAAGAAATTGTCTCACTGTGACTATTCCTTCATTTGTTCAAGTTTCGATAGTTTCTACATTTACTTGTCATACTTTGCAAGGGGCAGTGCCATCTTTATGAAAAGGAAAACCAGTACTTGGAGTTTCTCCATGAAACAATGCAAACTTGTTTTGTTCCTACCGCCCAATCACAAAGATACTCTCAAATAATTACAATGTTAATGAGAAATAACTGCAAGGGGGTTATTTTATACCTTTCATGTGGTTCATTCTAACAAATTTCATCCATCCTGAAAGAATGCATGCTCAGTCTCCCGATCTATAAAATCTTTAAAGGCATTATAGTCCCTATCAGGCCCTTTTTTGGCATTACTTTTGCCAGTTCTGTTCATGGATGCACATGCTGTTCCAATTTCCGAAGCAGAACTATCTTTGAAGAAAAGTTTCATAAAGATCTCAAAAATATGCAGGGAATATAACTATTTTCCAGGGCTGCAGCACTAAAAACAGCCATGAAATGTTTATTCATAATCTTTGGTTGTTGGTAGATGATAAACTAGATACAAGTTATTTACCCCAAGCAG
>NC_090876.1:32019522-32029522 GCF_036669935.1 Montipora foliosa
TCAAGTTCAGGTAGTCCAGATACACATTTCATCATAACATTGTAAACATTTACAGAGAACAGAACAGATTATGTTTGTCCGCATGCAAATCCCTGAAAGGAAACATTCACGTTTCTAAATTTAAAGGGTTGACTTTATCTGAGTATGTACGTTCCAGGACACTTGTATGTGCAAGCAGTCATAAGAAAGCTGCATCCTGTGGTTGTGATGGAATGTTGAAGGTAGCTAAAGGAGTTATCCGTAGAGGTTATATTCCACTTCAACAGGACTTTAATATCTGTAGTCCAAATGTTAAGTATTCATCCTTTCAAGCTGGGCGTTAAGTTATTACAAATGCCAGTTGCCACAGTTGGAGCAGGAAGTCAAAAAGAGGTAACATTTTGTCTTTACATCATTGAAAAATGTCAACCAGCCAAACTGTATGTCATGCAAAACCTAATGAGCAAGCAAGCACAAACAACGTGGAAAGGAAATGATGAAAGATGACAGGAAAAAGCTTTTAGCCCTGGCTGAAACTGAAAGTGAAATGGGACTTTTGAAATATGCAGTTGTAAGATACCAAAGCAAAGAGTTTGTATGGCTTCAGTGATATGAGTGAAAGGAGACGGAAACTAGAGGATGCTATAAGAATGCTTCTGCTATAAGAGAGGTAATTGAAAACATTGCTGCAGTCAACGAGAAATCCCTGTTGCAAACTATTGGAGTTTATGACACTGAAAACCATGAATCTGAAACAATGGATACCGAGAGTGAAACTGACAGCGATGCTGAAGATGTTAGAACGGAAAATTTGATGTCATACAAAGGTCAAGGAGGCATGCATAAGGAACATCGTCCACACAAGTTCCAGTTCTCAGATTTTGTCAATGAAGGGGAGACCTACGAACATGTCACAGATACCGGAACTGTGTTCATGAGCACGCACCAGCTGTATGATACCCTTGAAAAATGTGACTTTAATTGGTTTTACTTTGTCGGAGTGTTGAGGGATCTGTTGAATGTTATGAAGGAAGTCTCAAACCAACGTTTGCTGGAGTTTAGTGGCCAGCTGCCCTTCATGGGCCTTTCAGAAGAAAAAAGAAAAATTGGTTGAACAATTCCTAAGTAGTGAACGCATGGTAGAGAACACACAAGATGACGACAACAGTCACAAAGAAGTACAATCAGACTCTGATTCTAGTGAAGCTGAAATTTGGAGTATGGGTATTCAAAGCCCCATAGATAAAAACAGAAAAATTCTTATTAAAAAGAAGAGAGCTGCCATTGGAAGAAATCCATCAGGCAAATGAAGAAAAGAATAGCAGAAAAACGTGCCATGAAAAAAAGGAGAAGCAAGAGAATTGGAAAACTCATTTCCGAATGTCCAGACATAGGGCTAGAAATTGAAGAGTATGTTAAGCAGTGTGGAGTAGGAACAGATGCATGGAGGAGAACAGGTGCATACACACTTGACAGTAACCGTAAGGTGAAAAAGAAAGCAACCTTTAAACTGATTAAAGAGCACTTGGAAGCTACGTATGGTCGCAAAATCGCCTATGGAAGTATAGTGCAACTTTGCATAGCCTGTAACAAGAGGTGGAGATCTGCTGTTCGGTATAATGGTCTTCCAAATGTAGTCAGCAAGAGGGCCAGGAAAGGTTTTAACATCAAGTACAACCCATACCAACACTGGAGCTCAGAACTCTATGCAGAAATTGATAAACTCCACTTTCAAGATGGCTCCAACATCATAAATATTGGAAGAGATGACTAAGCAGGATTCAGACTGGATAATATGGCAATGCACAAATTGCAAGCTACACTTTTTACAACTAGACTTGACTACATCAACAAGCACCCCTCCACTCTGCAAACCACCGCTTATAACTTGTCAGCTACAGGTAATACAGGGGAAATATGTGCAGGAATAGTGAAAGGCCCAGTGCTATGCTGCACAACATTTTCCTAATCTTGCAATGCTGGAGAAACAAGAAAAAATCAGTCCAGCATTCATAAATCCTGTTTCTGATGAAAGGAAGGAAGTTGAATGTGCCCAAGTAGATAGACGAAGGACCTTCACATTTGGAGGTTCAATATTGGTGGACCCTCAGACACTTTCATATGGTCTTAGTGATGTCACAATACAGTGGAGCTAGTTATAAAAACAGAGTACAACTATAGAATGGGTGTTAAGCCCTTGCCCATGCAAACCTGTTCATTCCTTCTACCCTAAATGGATCTTGCCTAGGCAGTGGTGGAATGGTGGATAAAAAACTGCTGTGTAATAATTTGAATTCCATGTACTGGAACTGAGATTCTCTGACAGTGCTGAATATCAAGAGGAAGTTAAGCATCCAAAGGTCTTCTTGAAAGGTAGCAAAATTGCGAAGGAAAAACTTTGCAAACATCGCCAAATTTAATAATAATAATAATAATAATAATATTAATAATAATAATAGTGATAATAATAATAATAATAAGAAGAAGAAGAAGAAGAAGAATACAAACTGCTGACAAAGTGGGGTAAATCCGGCCACCCCCGCTTACAAGGATAAACCTGGATCAAAATTGGATTGATAAATAATAATAATAATAATAATAATAATAATAATACTAATAATAATAACAAACAGGTTTAATATATAGATTTAGCCAAGCCTAAAAGCGGAGTTCGCTGGTTATTTATTCTTAGTGTCTGTTGGGTTAGTGAAAATAGAAGGATTCGAAATGTCCACGTTTTGATGTTTCTGGTTGCTGCTTTAATAATTAAATCATTTTCTTTCCTTTCTTCTATTAAAAAAAATTCAGTGCCTAACAAGTGAACTCAACGATACATTATACACTAAAAACCTATATCACATGAATCACAAAGCGATGAATATGATATCGGTTTTTCAAGTGAAATTTACATTGGAATTCGCCAGTTTGGCAATGAATTTTTCTTGAACCACATGAATTCTAAAAGAAAACAAGCACTACCTCAGCGAGTGAGTGGAAAAGGAAAAACGCCATTTCAGAGTCAACTGTCAATAGCCAGCAAAAAGGAATCACGCTAAAATTAAAAGCCATAAAAAAAACTTTGTCAGTTGCCTGGGACAGTATTCTTACGTACTGATCACCGGTTGAATTCGATGATCAGTTTTTTTCAGTTTAAATAAAGCATTTATAATTACTATTATTATAGACCCGCTGAGTTTGATTCCAAAGTAATAAACTGGCAAGTAAGTCCAGTTTTTGTGCATTAGAAGATTCAATCTCCCGTCCTGCGTAACTATAAGATTAAAGTGAGTTTAAACTTTGTTTGTGTTCTCCATTGAAAACAAAGTAAAACAGATTTCTTTTTTTCATGCAGTAATGTGATGTACTGGACAAGCGAGCATGATGTCCTGTTAAGCTGAGAGGTTGTTTCCGAGAATCCATACAAAACAAAAAAGGGTACATCGCAAACAAGCGAAATTTGGGATAGAATAGTCAACACTTAGAATACCTGTTCCAAGCCTGTCTTCACTGTGGACAAAAGGTCCGTGAGGGATTATGTGGGCATTAGAATCAACCGAATCAAAAAGAAGTTGAGAGCTGAGGAAAGGAGCCCGGGCATCATGCTACCTGAGCCCACAGAATATACAATACAATACAATACATACTTAATTGACCGCTCCCCATAGGGGCTTTTCAGGGCCAATGAAACACAACAAAACGACAGAACAGAACAACAACAACAACTGTTAAGAATCCCAACTGGCCGGAGGCAAACCAGTTGGTTATTTACAAGTGCAGCTGGGAAATTGAACCAGGGACTACAAGGATCAAATTCAACCAGTGGTAAGAGCGGGTCTTGAACCCGGGATCTCCGGATCTCAAGGCAAGCGCCCTAACCCCTGGCCACACTGCCTCCTCCGAAAACTTGGATGAAATTTGTGTGTCGTGAATTATTTTTGTCCATATAACCGTGTTGTTTGTAGCTTTTCCTAAGCTCTGAACAATTATTTGATGTATTTGGTCCATTTGGTATTTTTAGTTTTTCAATAGATTGAAAAGACAGAAAAATCGTTTATTCCATATATAGACAAAATCACCACAGGTATCCCAAAGAACACGAAATAACAATGCACATTGTGGCTGGTGGATTATTGGTGTCTCTTTCTAGGCTTTTTAGAATCTGTCTGATCGTCCCGGTCAAAAATCTTGATGATGAGTGTGATTAAACCCATTGTAAGTGTCTTAAGTCAAGGGCAAGAAAAGCCAATCGCAAGATATAAGTCCAGAATTCCGTTAAGCGACGAGTACAAGGAGTCGTTAAATGCTTTCAAAAAGCATCTCCGATTTTTTGGGCCTCAAGGATAAGTGCGAAACTTGGGTGTGGGCCAAGACACATTGAAGCTGTATCGTATAAGCAAGTGCGATGGAAAAGTTGAGAACTTTGACATATCTACCCTGCCACAAGACAAACTTGAACTACCATCATTACTTACTAGAGAAAGTGAATTGAACGGTAAGTGAAAAGCTTAAACCAATGTGTATTCAATATAAAACTTTAGTGCTACTGGATGGCTTCGCGGGGTGCTACTTTTCAAACCCTTACGTTAGTGCCAATATTTTGACTCTAATAATACGTGGACTTTACACTAGAATCAAGTTTTGCTTAGTAAAATTTCAACTAAAATTTTTTCACTTAAGCCTTCACATTAGAATTCGAGCAAGAAAATTTTTTACTTAATCGTCTGAGGTGCTGACAGATAGAGGAAACGTGATGCAACATGAGAATTGTACGACTTGAATTGAAAATGAAAATGAAAATGAAAATGAAAATGAAAATGAACTTGAATTGAAAATGGATTGGCTTTATATCGGTAGTGTAGATGATGTCATGTGTAATGTAGAAGATGTACGCAGAATATGAGGCAAAAACATTACCAAATAATAAATAGCAAAACATGGTATTTACAAAACAAATTCTTTAGCCGGCATCATAATCATGATCGTAGTCGGGATTGATGTCGACGTTCTTGCTTTTGATTTTCCTGCAATTCTCCGAGCTGACAACTATGTTTAAAAGGCTGGACTGTATTAAATTGTGAAATACCGCAGCAATGCTCACATGTTACCGGCCGGTGCAGATAAATATCCCTTGTGACTGACATGTTTGAAGCATCTCACGCTGCAACCCACGTTTATTTTACACGATTATTATCTAAGGAAAACCTTAAGGTTGTGTTTTCACTAGGCCGATTAACTACCTGAACATTCTTTCTGGGCTTTGTTTACAAACCGACTTTTACTAGTTAAAAGTGACAACTGTTTTCACTGTGAAATTTAACCCACAATCTAAGCCGCTAACTCAGAGGATTCAAATTGCAAAAGCATCCCATAATAAGGGGCCGTAGTGCTTGGAATGACTTCTCTTGTGACCGTGTCTTTGTGCAGAACCAAATTCAAATTCAAATTTATGGACTCATAAGAGCTATCAAAGTGTTAAGTCTCTCCAGGAGAACACCAGGCATGGGTGATACAGGTCATTTCACCAATTTCGTTGAAACTTGGTCAGTTTAAAGTTTTCATCTTAAAACTTAAAATTCTGAAATGGTTCACATTTTGGAATTTTCCGGGGGAGATAGGGCACCCTGCTACAAGCACCAAAAGCAGAAAGCTGCAGTGCAAAGAGAATGCATCAGTTCATATTGCTACTGGATGCAACTTAATATACATACTTTAGCATTCTACTTGAGAAGTTTCAGTTCATTTGGATATACTGGCGTCAATCAAGCACTTCCGAAATTTACCCATGTAACGCAATCCGCCACAAACTGACAAAATACCTCATATTTAGATTAAAAAATCTCCAATGAGCAACATTTATCTTGCAAACGATCTTCATCAAAGTCATCACCAATCATTTGCCTTCCAATATCAACAATTAAATTTTTGGCACTGTTAATGGTTCAGTGCAGCCTTCATCCAAAGACCTCCACAAATAGTAAACACTGACAACTGTGAAACTTGTGTCCTCATTGGTAAAATATCGGCAAAGCTGTTATTGGTGGTGTTTTATAAATATATCAGCTCTACACCAGACTGTGAATGATTCTAGCAAAAGTTATTGATGGCAGTATTCCATTGTATTATTCTCCCAGATCGAGCTTCTGTGTATTTGATATGCTTCAAAAAAAATTGTACGCTGATGCGTTGTGTAAAGTGCGTTTATCAATCGTCGCTTCAGGTTACTTTCGTGATTTCGTAATGATATTTCAAGAAATATCGTGCACAAATCATAAATTCTTTAAGATATTTACAGAAACATAAGCATCCCCTCCCACAGATTTAGCAGTTTTCTGTATCACTTTTTCAGATTATTCCATCCTGCTGCTTGCATGTTGTGCTAGTTTAAAAAAAAAAAGTTTAAAGAAAAAAAAAGTTAATTTAATAACAAAAATAATAATAAGCATATCCTTGCTGTAAAATGTCGTAAAAATCATATTTAAGCAGTAAAAGACCTATACTTTGGGGAAAACATTGTACATTGCACATGGGCCACTGTCGCGAGTACACAAGAAAGAGTAGCGTACGCGTCAGCATGACAAACGAACGAAGACCGCAAAATAAGTCTGCATTCGTACTATGGATGCCGCTTTGACTTGAATTGCAGGAAACAAAAGAACTTCTTTAGCATAGTTAGAACTATGAGCTGTTGAGCTGTTCAATGTACAGTAAACGACAACAATCATAACAGGATCCTTGGACCTTCACTGGCTTTAATGCGCTACGTAAACATAATGCGTCAAGTGATATAAACAGCGAAATCTGGAATATTTTCTACGCAAGGGCATTTCTACGCCTTTAAATTACTGCACGCAAATCGAATTCAGGTAAAATTTTGACAAAGGAACATCTCCGAAGTCGCCCGTTGAACTATGGCTGAAAATCTTTCGTGTTCATTCCCATCATTCGGTTATTACTTGGTGTTACGGTACACGAATTTATGCTAATTAGTATATGCCAATGTCTATGTCATATAACGATAGTATCATGGAGTCATGGTTTCATAGGTTATGCTATGTCATATAATGATAGTATCATAGGGTTCGTGGTGTCAATAGTTTTATGGTTTCATAGGGTTCATGGTGTCAATGGTTTCATGGGTTTTGTGGTGTCAATGGTTTTATGGTTTCATTGGGTTCGTGGTTTCATGGTTTCATAGTTTCATGTGTTTCGTGGTTTCATAGGTTTCGTGGTGTTAACGGTTTCATGGTTTCATAGGTTTCATGTTGTCAATGGTTTCATACTTTTCCTGGTGTCAATGGCCTTATGGTTTCATAGGTTTCGTGGTATCAATGGTTTCATGGTTTCCTGTGTTCCGCGGTTTCATAGGGTTCGTGGTGTCAATGGCTTCATGGTTTCATAGGTTTCATGTTGTTAATGGTTACATGGTTTCATAGGTTTCCTGGTTTCATGATTTCACAGTTTCACGTGTTTGGAGGATTCTTAGGTTTCGCGGTGTCAATTGTTTCAAGGTTTCATAGGTTTCGGGGTGTCAATGGTTTCATGGTTTCATAGGTTTTGCGGTGTCAATGGTTAATGGTTTCACGGTTTCATAAGTTTTGTAGTGTCAATGGTTTCATGGTTTCATAGGTTTCGTGGTTTCATGGTTTCATAATTTCATGTGTTTCGTGGTTTCATACGTTTCGTGGTTTCATAGTTTCATAGGTTTCGTGGTGTCAATGGTTTCATGGTTTCATAGGTTTCGTGGTGTCAATGGTTTCACAGTTTCATAGGTTTTGTGGTGTCCATGGTTTCGTGGTGTCAATGGTTTCATGGTTTCATAGGTTTCGTGGTGTCAATGGTTTTGTGGTTTCACAGGTTTAGTGGTTTTGATGGTTTCATGGTTTCATAGCTTTCGTATTCGAGGGTTTCAAGGGTTTCGTGGTGTTAATGGTTTCATAGCTTCATGGCTTCATAGTTTCATGGGTTTCGTGGTGTCGATAGTTTCATAGATTTCATGGTGTCAATGGTTTCATGGTTTCATGGTTTCATAGTTTCATGTGTTTCGTGGTTTCATAGGATTCGTGGTGTCAATGGTTTCATGGTTTCATAGGTTTCATGGTGTCAATGGTTTCAAAGGTCTCATCGTTTCATAGTTTTATAGGTTTTGTGGTGTCAATGGTTTCAAAGGTCTCATCGTTTCATAGTTTTATAGGTTTTGTGGTGTCAATGCTTTCGTGGTTTCATGTGTTTCGTGGTTGTTATGGTTTCATGGTTTCATAGGTTTCGTGGTGTCAATGGTTTCATGGTTTCATAGTTTCACGTGTTTCCTGGTTTCATAGGTTTCGTGGTGTCAATGGTTTTATGGTTTCATAGGTTTCACGGTGTCAGTCGTTTCATAGTTTCAAAGGTTTGCGGTGTCAATGGTTTCATAGGTTTTGTGGTGTCAGTGGTTTCATGGCTTCATAGGTTTCGCGGTGTCAGGGGTTTCATGGTTTTGTGTTGTTAGTGGTTTCATGTTTTCCTAAGTTTCGTGGCTTTCATGGTTTCGTGATTTCAATGGTTTCATGCTTTCATAGGTTTCGTGCTGTCAATGGTTTCATGATTTCATAGGTTTCGTGGTGTCAATGCCCTATCTGGGCATTTCTCAGGTGAATGAAATCATTAAAACCAAGTACTTTCTTGTCACCAACAAAATTTGAATGACATCTACCCTCTGAGAGCTCTGGAAAAATCAAAAACTACCAAATGTACCACTAAACTGTAAAGAAAAAGAGTCTTTCACAACCGCCTTTGCGAAATCGAAAAAGCCCAGTAGACTACCTTATCAAAAACTGGTGGAATTAAAATGTAACTATAAAATTTCTAGTCAGAAGAAACGTAGCAAAGTTTTCCCAGAAGCTCGTGATTTAATCTGGCAAAACGCTTACATGACCGGTTTTAAATGTACCATTATTTTGTCAAGGAATGTGATGGTTTCTGCCCGGTTTTCTGCAAATTTTTGTCACGCTGGGCCCAACACGTTAATGTTTTTGGCGGAATGTTAAATTCTCACGGACAGTGATTCACGAATTTACAGATCCAAAGTCCGAAGAATATATTGCAGCTTCTACTGAAGCTACATTAATTATACAGGAATGTGTTGTGACTGATTCACAACGATCTTTAAACAATGATTTTTTAAGTTCATGTTTTTCTCTAACGATGTTAGTCTTTGGACCTGGAGCACGTAGTTCACCGCTGCTTTGGTAGATCTCACTTTAGTAATACCTTTAAATTACCTAAACGGTCTTGCGACTGTTCTGTTACCTCCAATTTGTGATCACGCAAGACATGGTTTTGGTTTTCCACGCAAAACTCATCAGTTCGTGGGTTGGCTTTATACTGTTTTTATAGTTGCTCCTCTTACAACACAAGCTATTTTCTCGGAACTTTAACGTTACACGTTACCCGTGTAGGGTATCAGAAATTCTAGCCTTCTTATTGGCTTCAGAGTGCAAACAATGACGGTGTTTGCATGCTTTTTGTGGTGATAAAAGCACTTTTGGGGTAAAAGAAATTGAAGAGTTTTGTTAAAGATTCCGTCAGGACTGACACCGCAAGACCTTTGAAACATAACATAACATAACATAAGACCTTTATTTACACACGATTCGATCTAAAGCTTGCAAGCTTGTGGGGTCTTGTGAAACCATGAAACCATTGACACCACAAAACCTATGAAACCACGAAACACATGAAACTATGAAACCATTAAAACCACGAAACCTAGGAAACCATGAAACCACTGACACCACGAAACCATGAAACCATCGACACCACGAAACCTATAAAACTTTGAAACCATTGACACCGCAAAACCTATGAAACTGTAGAACCATTGGCACCACGAAACCTATCAAACCAAGAAACCCATGACTTCATGAAACCCATAAAACCATAAAACCATTGACACCGTGAAATTAATGAAACTATCCACACCACGAAACCCATGAAACCTATGAAACCTTGAAACCATTGATACCCTGAAACCTATGAAACTATC
>NC_090876.1:32034522-32049522 GCF_036669935.1 Montipora foliosa
ACACAGAGGTACTGGTTTGGAAAGAAGGGACAATCATGGCACGTGACCATGGCAGTAACCAAGGGGGTTAATGATAAAATAGAGGTGAACTTTCAACTATCAATTGTTCTTATCGAATAACTCTTATCGTTTTACTCGGGATATCAATTTTTATTTTGGTCGCTTAAATTAAAAGAAAAAAGACACAAGCAAGCAAAGGTGTACCTCACACTGTAGGTCTCAAAATGCTTTCTGTAGGCTCCAGGTTTTTGTGTACATGATAGCGTATTGATTAAAAGAAATTAACAATTTGTTAAAACTCGGGTCTGTTTTTTATCACATGATTTTATGTAGCAAAAAAGATAGATATCTAAATTAATTCCATTATTTTGTTTCATTTCCAGACTTTGACCTATATCCATTTATTTGACAAATGCAACCAACACTGGTTTGAAGCAGCTTCAATCTTGGAAGATACCCTCAAAACTCTAAAAACAGGCTTTCCGGCCTAAAACAAGCCTTTTTACGATCCGACAATGCAGGATGCTATCACTTTACCTACCTCATATTGTCACTTTCAGACCTTGGAAAGCGCACTGGGATCACCATTTCCAGGTATGATGTCACTAATCCGCAGGCTGGAAAAGATGTCTATGACAGGAGAATAGCTACAGTTAAGAGCCACAAGAGGTGCTTCATTAATGAAGGGAACGATATCAAATGTGCCAATGATATAAAGTCTGCTATTGATTCATATGGTGGAGTTAAAGGTTGTCAATCAGCAGTAGCAAAAATTCAAGAATCGTGTCCGACCATGACGAAACATTCCATGACAGGAATTCAGTCCCTGAATATTTTAGCTCCTGAGAAGCTGATCACCCACGCACAGTTGAAACGGTTTGGTACTCCGCAAGGGCCAACTGGACTGATCATTTTGAAGACCTTTGATGAACCAAGGCTACAAAGATCTCATGCGATAACTGCAGTTGTGGAAGGACAAAGCAAATCCGCAGGTGACACCTGGCAGGCAACAGTTACAGAGCACCAGCCTGATCCATCACTCCTGCAGCTAACAAAAGAACCAGAGGTTCAATTTCCTTGTCCAGAAGAAGGCTGCATCAAGCCCTATCAATCTTTTCAAAGTCTCCAAAAACATTTAGATGTCGGAAAACATCTTGTGAAGCTAGAGCAAGAGGGTAACTACGCCACCATCAAGAAAAGTGGGCAGAAACTTGTAAAGAGGTGTCTGGAACTTACATGCATCATGCTGCCACTGCCTCTTCCTCTTCATCTGTTGCTGCAAGCGCTTACAACCCAGTATCATTAGGATGGGCTTTGAAAGCAACCCACAAATCAGTAAGGTTCACAGAGAACATCAAGGTCTATTTAAAACAAAAATTTATGGAAGGAGAGGAAACTGGCAGAAAAGCTAACCCAAGTGATGTAGCAAGCAAGATCCAAACGCTCCGAACAGCAACTGGGGAAAAAATGTTCGCCAAGGATGAATGGCTTGTAGCCAATCAGGTTGGGCAATACTTTAGTAGACTGTCGACACTCTACAGAAGTGGCCGATTAGAATTAGACCTGGCAAGTCTTGGTGTCACTCAAGATGAAGAAGAAGATTATGTCACTGAGGGAGAAGAGATTTCCACTCAGCTCAAAATATGAAGAGAACTTGAACTTTTAAAGTAATTTCTGGGTAGTGAGTATCATTACATTACACCACTGAGTCAGGAAATCTTCAAGTCACGCAATACTGTTGTGTTCTTTTTCATGGCATGTACTAAAACCCGAAACGCCCAAACGAAACCACTGGAATCACTGGAACAGCTTAACAATCTGAACAAAACACTTCGAAACACCCTAACCACATGATTAGAAAGCTGCTGTCTTTCCCGCCAGTTCCTGTGCTTGTCAAAACGGCGTCGTTATCAACCCTCGATGAAAAGGTGAGCTTAACATGACACTGTGGTTTACAGTTTCATTGATTAAGCAAAACGAGTTTTATAATGTCTAAAATCTTTCATTGTAGTTTATATTTAGGGTGGATATACTAAGTGAATGTCGATCTTGATCGATCTCAGGAACACAGCGGTCTTGCCAACAATAAGTCTAGCTTTATATCGAGGAACTAGGAGTATTTACACGAGTTAAGATAAAATGGGAATGAACATATCCGTTTGATTTTGAGACTAAAGGGTCCAATTTGGGAAGGTTCCTAGATGTCACATCGTTAGTGGATTCAGCAGTGTTTTTTCTGTTAGATTTCAGACGCGGAAAAAGTTCTGCAGGAACTGCTACAGAAACGGAAATGGTTTGTATTTCTCTGAGAAGTTATTCTGAACTGAACATTACTTCAGTAGTTCTCTTACTCCTGACCACAAAACTGAAATAGTCAAAATTTTGGATGAGCTCATGGTCAGTTTGGGGTTGTTCAGCTCCATCTTTGGCCAATGCCCAATGCATGAATGAAGGTCGTAATAAAAAGTCTACCTTAAACAGAAAATTGAAAGTGCAGGCAGTGCCCTCTCTAACGCGTATTTGCATCTGAAAGACAGGTGCGTTTTTGCCCACTCTGTGGTATATGTGCATTTAATGTGTAAACATAAGTCAGGCAAACGAACAGTGTGATGATGATGATGACTAGCATTGCTGGTGGTCCCAAAATCCACATATCATGGTGTGACAGTGATTCATGACATGGCGGCCTGTATCAGAAGTGGTTGGGGTTTTCATTTTCCCACTTAAGTTTGAACTTTTATATATGAATAATTGGCTACTACACTTTAGGGCCTTTTAGGCCAGGTCAGTGAAGCAAATTATTTAATAGACAGAACTTTAACAACCAGCCGCCGATTGCTGAAAGGTGTAATAACTCTATTCCAGGGATAAATGTGCCTGGAATAAGACATTTTTACCCCTAGAATAGAATTGTTACACCTTTCAGGAAACGGCCCCAGTTGGTTAGTCACAAGCACAGCCAAGGAGTTGAACCAGGGGCTACTCTGGATAACCCCAGCTGGGACTCGGGATTTCATTAATACTACTTTTTCAAATGTGGGTAATGCCTTCCATTAGTGTACTTGAGTACCTTTTTATGGGATTAATTTACATTAATTATACTAATAGTTTATTTCTTACAGCATAACAAATGAAGGTGATACTGTTTGTAAAGCTGTAAAACTGGAGGTGGAAGAGGTTGGTGGATATTATTGAACTTCTGATAGAAAAATCTTGTACTATTTTATGCTATTAAAAAAAAAAGCAAAGTGGTGGCTGTAAAGGGGGGTGCAAAATGCCATCCATTCATTGCTCAACTTTCAAATGTGTAAATTTGCACAGGATCTCAACAGTGCATTTTAATTACTTGAGTTGCAATGAGCAAACAATAAAGTTATGGAAATCTTTTTCAACAGGAATGAAAAAGGTGTTATCTTGCATTCATAATAGATAGACCCTTCTCCAAAATGGCGGCCGAAAATTGAAATGCATTAGAATTAAAAACATACCAGCCCTATCAGGAGCACTTTAACTTTAGTAATCCCTCAAAGTTTCAGAATATCAGGCATACTAATGGCTGAGAGATGTAGCTTAATTGAACAAAGACCTGTAGACGTTTGTATGACTGGGGGTATAGGATATACCCCTGGTTCTACAAACGCCTGTAAATTTGTTAACTTTCAACTTACATTCCTCAGCCAATAGTACATCTGATACTGTAACTTTGCAGGGGTACGAAAGTAAAGGTGGTCTTTCTGTTAACTTATCCCAATCTGTGTCAACTTTTTTGAGAAGGGTCTATTGATTATGTCACAAAATGGTTAAACTTGTTAGAAAGGGTGGAGGGTCTTATGGACGTTCGCGCCCACTGCTACTGCGCATTTTTTCACGCATGTCACGCACACGTCATGCATCGCACACCCCAAAGGTAAACACGATGCTAAAGGCGCAAACATTTTCCACAAGAATGGAACGTGAAAGTGTGTGGCACCATGGGATAGCTGTGGACCAAGGTCTTCTCGGAAATGTCATGCAATGACTTGACAGCGCGAATATACCATTGCTTTGAGAACTTCGCGGCAATTTTACCCTCTTGAATGCTCAGTGACCCCTATTTTTCTTTCCATAGATCACTTCGTTTTCTTATTTTGAACATTGTAACAAAAAACAAAAAAAATCTGTGCGTGAGAAGTTACAAATATTTTGCCTTTTATGTGCGACCAAAGTTTTCTTTCTTAGACTAATATGTATGGTTTTTCAAGGTCTATTTCTCAGTTCTTTTGTTATTTATTTCAGGGAACCTTCAAGGAAACAATTTATGTAATCTCTGATGACGATGAGGAAATCACATTCAACAGAAGAACAGAGGAACAGAGGAACAGAGGAAATCACATTCAACAGAAACGGCATTGATACGTCTGGTGGATCAGCTCTTTTTCGATCTTGATGAAAACAAAGTAACCGGGCTCGTTTTCAAAGATTACAAGAAAGCATTTGATCTAATAAATCATGACATAATCCTAGCAAAGCTACGTGCTTATGACATTGGTGAGAGTGATCCAAAACTTATTGGCAATTACTTAACTGGACGTTCTCAATATGTAAATATGGATGGCACACTTTCTCAGTCCAAGCCTGTTCACCTAGGAGTACCTCAAGGATCTGTGCTTGGGCCGCTCTTATTTCTTGTTTTCATAAATGACCTTCTGACCGCAGTTGGACACTCTGTTGTCGATATCTATGCTGATGATACGACGTTGAGCTACTCAAGTCACGTTAGAAATGCACCTGACACTCTATCTACAAGTCTTCAGAGGGATATGGATGAAGTTGTGAGTTGGTCAAATGAAATTAAGATGATCCTTAATGGAAGTAAGACCAAATGTATGATGGTTACTGGTAAAAGACTTGCTAAAAACATGGAAGAAGACCAATTGTTACTCAAAATTAAGGAAAAAAGGTTGGAACAAGTTACGTCTCAAAAGCTTTTGGGGGTTATCTTTGACGATCACATCGAGGAACTTTGCAAAAAGATATCCCGACGTATAGCAGTATTAAAGAAAAGAAGATGTTTCATGCCACTCGAACAAAGAATGCTGTACTATAACTCAATGATCAAACAAGTAATACTCTATGGTTCAAGCATATGGACCTCTTGCACTAGAGACAATAGTGTTGAGCAAATCCTGGCCCTACAAACTGCTCTGTTTGCGACAAAGTAATTGCCAGAAACGATCGAGCATTAAGTTGCGACCAATGCACACTGTGGTGCCACATGAAGTGCGGTCCAGTGAAACTCAAGGATTACAAACGTCTACAGCAAATGGATCAGTTTAACTGGATTTGCCCAGCATGTTTTTTAACCGCCTTACGTTTTGCTGATGCATCAATTTTGTCGCGCGAAGGCGAACAAGAACCTGCTGTCGACCATACTGATATCTACAAAAAGGCTCCCTTGGCAATAAAAATCTGAAGGTAGGGCACATCAATGTAAACGGCATTATCAACAAGCTAAATGAAGTCCATGTCCTTTTAAATGAAGTGAAATGGGATATTCTGGGTATTACAGAATATTACAAATACTTCATATTTGAGAAACAGAACACAGTTTGTATCCCTTGGTGCTGTTACTTCAGACATTCAACCAGTGTCTTGAGGTGTGCCCCAAGGGTCAGTGCTTGGGCCGCTCTTATTTCTCATCTATGTAAATGATTTTCATAATTGTTCAAAGCTTTTGGATTTTCATCTTTTTGCAGATGATGCAAATTTATTCTTACAGCATAGGGTTATAAATATGCTTGAAAGTCTGATTAATTCTGAACTTGAGAAAGTTCATACTTGGCTTTGTGCAAATAGACTTTCATTGAATATTGACAAGTCAAATTTTGTCATTTTTCGTCCTATCCAAAGAAAACTGCCCAAACAGGTCATCTTATCTATAAACAATCAAATGTTAACACAAGAAACTTCTCTTAGATATCTTGGAGTCTACATAGAATATAATGCTAATTGGAAGACTCAAATTACTTATATTTCTAAAAAAGTCAAGAGAAGCATAGGCATTCTTTATAAGCTCTGTTATTTCATAAGTACCAAAATACTACCTAGCCTATACTATGCTCTAGTTGAACCTTTCTTAAATTACTGCATAATTGCTTGGGGCAGTACTTATCGGACAACTTTACAACCTTTATTTATATTACAGAAGAAAGCCCTAAGAATAATTACTTTTACTAGTTTTAATGAACATTCATGTCCTTGATTTAAAGATTTAAGATTTGTTAAGCTGTTTGATATTATTGCCCTTCAACTGGCAGTATTTATGTACAAGTTTCATAATAAACTCCTACCTCCTGTATTTGATCATTACTTTAATCCTGTTAGGAATGTACATAGCTATAATACCAGATTATCTAGCAAAATGACTTATGCAATTCCGAAAGCCAGAACCAATTATGGAATCCTTAATATACCTTTTCAGGGTGCTAAAGTCTGGAATGATATAAGTGATGACCTAAAGCTTCTTCCTCTCAAACATTTTAAGAAAAACCTAAAGCTAACTTTTTTTGAAAACTATTAAAAATTCTCATTATCTTAACATCATAATTCTTCTGGCTTTCCGTTGTTTCTGACATTTTGTTTTCCTCATTCTTTTATGTGTTGTTTGCTTTGCCACGTGTGTGCATCTGACCTAATTTATATTAGCTTAATTACCAGAGTGTGGCTGTCCTATTTCTTTAGCCCCTATGGTTATTTGGGGCAGCCTGTACTCCTTTCTATTTTTGTAATATCTTGTAGTTTACTGTTTTACTGTTGGAACAAATAAAGTTGTTGTTGTTGTTGTACAGAGACTTATTTGACGGCATCTACCCCTGACAACCCGCTAAGAATACCTGGTTATGACTTTGTCAGGAAGGATAGATCTAGTTCTAAAAGAGGTGGAGTTTTCATTTACTATTAAGAAAGCTTAACTGTTCATCAAGACTTAAAATGGGATATTCAAGAGTTGAAGGCAGTTTGGATTAATGTCACCTTGCACTCTCAGTCAACCCTAATTGGATGTCTTTATCGTCCACCTACATATATGACATTTTTCAGTTCCTTATGGGGCCTGTTAAACAAAATCTGCATCAAAAGAAAGAATGTTGTGCTGATTGGCGATCTAAATTCAAATCTGCTTCCTGGCTCTAATCAAGATCAATCCTTATGTGGAATCAAACTTGGCTACCTGAATGTTATTAAGTCCCCCACAAGAATTACAAAGAACAGTACCTCCTTACTGGATCTTGTCATCACTAGCCCTAATTTAAATTGTCTTAAGTCTGGCTCTCTAGATCTTGGTATTTCTGATCATCATCTTGTATATGGAGTTTTTGCTCTCACAAAAAGCAAACTAAGAGCAAAAATTGCCTTTGTTAAAGATTATAAATCCTTAGATTTAGATGAGCTTAAAGCTGATATGGCCAGAGCCCCATGGCACATTATTGGTGCTCTTGAAGATATTGATGATAGCGTATTTGTATGGGAATCTATGTTCAAGAGCATTCTTGACAACCACATTAAGAAAAGAATTGTGAAGATCAGAGATAGATCCCTTCCTTGGATAAATACAGAAATGAGGAAGGCTATGAATCGGCGATATAAATACCTAAGAGAAGCTCATGTCAATCCGGGAAATAATGAATTACGGTGCTGCTACAAACAGCAACGGAACAAAGTTAAGGCAATGCTAAGAAAGGCAGAGGCAGCATATTGAATTAACCTTTTTGAAAATGCCAACTCAGCAGGGGATTTTTGGAAGATTACAATCCGCCTTCTGAAGAAAAACAAGATCAAAAAACGTGGGCCGATACAAGATAACAATGGGAATATCATTACTGGAAGTGAACAGAAGGCTGATTATTTTAATGATTTCTTAGCCTTAGATCTAACCAGGATTTAAGCCCACTCCCCCCTGACACTACCAACTTTCACAGGAAAAAACTGCAAAAAAACATCAAAGGTTTTTTTGAAATTCCCACTCATTGTTAAAAACCATTAATGGTTTTTATAGGGAATTAATTTTTTTAAGTGGAAAAACATTAATGTTATTTCGAATTTATGAATGTTTTTTTAACAATTAACATAAACAGTCTAGAAGTCATGGATGGGTTTACAGTAATAGCCATGAATGGTATTTCATACATAATAAAACCATTGTTGTGGGTTTAAAATACCATTAATGTGTAATTTATGAAACCATTCTTGGTGTAAACAATTCCCAATAATGTTTATATGTTACCCATCTATGTAAATATCTTTAAACACTAATGTGATAATACATCATTATTGTGGTTTTAAAATACCATGAATGTGTTTTTTTATTTTTGCAAAACAATTCTTGGTGTAATCAATTCCCAACAATGTTTATATGTTACCCATTTATGTAAACACCATTAAACATTTATGGGATAATACATCAGTACAAACCATTGATGTTATTAGAAAAGAACGCAAATGTTAATGATGCTTTAAACCATTAATGGTTTGTCTCCATGAGTTGAAAAACCATTAATGTAAGGATTAAAACATAAATGGTTTGTGTCAAACTTTAAAAGCATTCATGTGAATTCCAAAGACCATGCTTGTATTTTGAGATTCTTTCTCCCAAAACCATTCTTGGTATAAACCATTTCCCAACAATATTGGTATTTTACCCATCCAACTAAATGCTTTAGCCACTGATGGAACAGTACATCAACAAATCCAGCAATTCTAATAAAAGAGGTAATGACTACATTTTGGTATCATAAATTAACATTTTTAATGCAAAATTCTAGTACTGGTATTCCTTAGAGGGGATTAATTACATCTGTCATTATGGTGTTACTGCAGGTAAAGTATTTTGTTGTTAAGCTGACAGTTATTGAGCACATGCTATCTACATAAAAGGCATCATTTCCCAAGTGTTCCCATTCCATTCTCCAATTGCTGCACACACAATTGCATTCCAGGATACTTGGTCTAAACAGGCATTTCTCTCAGAGACAAATACATCAACAAGAATGGAGCCAACTTCTCTTTCCCCATTTCTGATGTAATATCGGACCTTAGCAAGTTGATTAGTTACATCCACAGTCATTACTTCTCCAAGCCATGGCTCAGGATCAGTTCCATTGATCAAAACCATATCTCCTCGCTCAGGGTAAAACGGAATGACAATATCGTGCTCAGACAATGGCATACTCTTCCTCATAAAGTCAATAACAACTGACTCTTGGGGCTCAAAAGGATTGGAAACAACCATAACCTTTCTCAAAATACATGTTACGGGTTGAATAACCATTTTAGGGAGGCTATCTTTGCATAGAATAGGAAAACCAGTGTCAGAAAATATCACAATGTTTCCATTTTCATCAAGCTTACTAGGAAGAAACTGGCCTTGGACAAATTTGTGATACTCTCCTCCAATTTCCAAACACAGGAATCTTTCAATAAAGACAACTGAAGGACCTTGACTTTCCACATCAAGGAAAGCGTGCTCTCTACTTCTGTATAAAAGTCCCTGACCTTCAATTCCTTGCTGAGGCTTGAGGAGGCTTTTGTAGGCGAAAGCAAGTTCTGGAACACGATTGCCACTTGATGAGCTGGCCAAAAATGACTTTATCATATTCACTTCTTGTAGTGATAAATGAACTTCATTCCTGTCAGAACCACCTACAAGGATTCCCTTGTTGCTATTGTTTATATGATGAGCAGAATTGTTAGCAATTTTCATCAGATGCCTTGCACCTTCCAAACTGGTTGCACTCATCTGCAAAAAAACAAGCTTTCATGTAAGCGAGATAAATTCACCAAACATTGACCAGAAAAATTGACAAAACATAATTGACTAAAGGTCTCAAACCTGACTTAATCATAGATGTTAAATTTAAAGTTAAAAAAAGTGTTGTATCCTTGGCTGTGTATGATCGTGATGCAAGTGCAAGTTCAATCTTCAAATCATGAAAGTGTTTTGTTGTAGAAAATATCAAGATCTCCCCACATGAAAGGGTTGATTGGTTTAAATCCTTCCTTCCCTTTGGAAATTTCAATTAAAGTTCATACTTTATAGATAACAGACCCTGCCCCCACAAAAAAAACCCTTGGAATTTAGAGTGGTTCTTTATGGGTTTAGGTGGAATTTTTTCTGGAACCACAAACTTAAACATTCATGCAGGTGTTACTTACTATTATTGTATATTAAATTTGCCTTTGACAAATAATTGTTACATATATTAACTAAATAAAGGCCAAGTTACCTTTTCAAGAGATAATTTGAACGGTTTGGGAGGACCCTCGAAGTACCTTGATAGATGCTGTAGCAGTTCTCTCCGTGCTTCTTTCCTTGCAAATGTGCACTCAATGTTCTTAAAGTTGCACTTTGTAGTAACATATCTCCTTACAGCCCTTTCAAATGGAAAGCACCAGTAATTGTCTGGATGTGAAAAACGAAGGGCATCACTGGAAATGTGGAGAAGATTATGCTCTGTGACTACACAGGAAGTGAATCCTCTGTGCTCCTCAGTGAGGATCAAATATCGGCTAGCTAATTTGAAGAAAAGGTGGGCATCCTCAAGGCTCCAACCATCTCTTTTAGAGAAGACCAGTTCATTCATCCTTACTGTCAATTGCCAAATGTGATAGTCCATGTCCTCCAGTAGGTCAGCAAACATTACTTCAGATGCTGGAAAGGCGAATTTATGAAGTTCTTCTGCCTTCCAGAAGGCCAAACGTGAATCAATACCAGTGGGAAGTCTTCCATCTTTAAGTTCTATAAAATCATAATTTGACAGTGAAAAATTGTTGAATTGTGATTGATTTTTCTTTTCTTTTTGCACCACTGACAGCAGCTAATTCCTGTTAATTATTATAATCATTTTATTCACAAGGAATAAAATATTTATTATAATAATATTACTTTATTATTAATTCAATCACTTTAATGACAGTAACAGATGTATGATACATGAACATAAATAAAGTAATTGTCAGGTGATTGACTAACCCAAACTACAAACAATTAACAAAGATTTCAGGAATGTAAAAAATGTTTTGAAAAACTTGTAAATTAAATAATATAAACTTTGTTGTTCAAAGGACTAGGGTATGTAGCAGGGAGGCATTTATATCGTACAATACGACCTGTCAAAAAAAAAAACACGCTGACTTTGCACCTAAAGCAATATTGTGCCCAAAAGTAATAAAGAATTTACTGTTATAATATTACTTTCATGCATTTACACATGAAAATAATATTCTAGGTCACAAACCTGCTGTCCAAGGGAAGGCCTTCAGTCGTTGGGCAACAAGTTTACTGTCAATCTTCTCAGATGCAATGAGTTCCTTGAGTTGTGATGCAATGACATTAGTTGGGAGGTTGTGCATTGTATCATAAACAAGATCTTTGAAGATGCTGAATCCGTAAAGTTTGTGTAATCGATGAAGAATGCTTAATCCAGTGTATCCACTGGTTCGACTTTTGCTTGCTCTGACAGTTTTGCGGTCTTCCTGATTAATATCTGTCATCAGTGGCAAAGCCTCTTCCAACTTTCTTTCCTCCCACGGATATTTGGCATGGTACCTATAATCACCATAGTAGTATGTGCTCCCACCCTCGGGATTTATGGTTCCTGTTGAATTTAAGAGAACAAATTAGACACAGTAGAATTAGCAAGTGATCTGAGCATCTTTTCTGTAAAACACAATGTAAAAATGCTTAGACCTTCCTTAAGTCTTTTACTTTGGTTTTAATTTGCCCGTGATGATAGAGGTAGCATTATTCTAATAAATTACTTGCACAGTGACTTAATTTTGACAATATTTTATAATTTGCAATAATTTTTATTCTTCATTATTATGTATGTATTATTCTGTTATTATTCTTCATTATATGCAATTATGTCAAATTTACCTTTCAGTTTATCTCTACGACATGGCAATATCCCATGTTTGATGAACTTTCCAACCTCATGTTGTGCAGGGTAATCACCTGTCCATAATAAAATCAATACTCTAATGGTGATCCTGCCTGCAGGAAGGCAAGGAAATGATGCAGCATAGTCAACTTCAAGACCTGCAAAGACAATCAATGTGATTCAATTATTTGTATTTACATGTAGAAAAAAGGAGGAAAGTATTTGTTATTTACACTAGCTAAACATTACCCAACAAAATTTCAAACAACGGCCAAGTGAAAAATTACACATATGTAAGGCATAATTTTGCCTGCTTTACTTAGTTTATATTCATAGACATTTAAATCTGGAAACTCATCATCAACCTTAAATTTTTAACAGTACATGATTCAGTATGTGTCTGACATGACAATGTTCTAAATAAATGAATATTAAATTAATAATTTTCTGTTGAATACACAATAAGTTTTACTGATCTGTACCCATAGGCCGAATAGTTCTTATGGTTTCATACCATTAATGAAGATGTTTTCAATGTCACTGACAAGGGGATGCAGGAATGGATCCAAGGAACATGGACGACTCTTAGGTAGCTGATAAGAAGGGACAAATCCCACCACATAAACTTGATCAGTTTTGCTTCTTTCAGCCTTAGCCATGTTAGCTATTGTCACTTCTATTGCCCCTATAATTAAGAAGATGCTAATCAATGATAAGAAGATAACAGTTTAAATAAGGTGTTCAACAGCAAGACTTAACTCCTGTCAGTTAACTGCAGTCTTAAGCACATTTGTGTTATTGGATACATTACATTTATTTCTTAGAAGTGAGAAAGAAGGTGTTTGCTTACCACAACTATGTGCTCCAGGGTATCCAAAGGGCTGCCAACCATCCCAGTGGCCAATAAGTGCAATATTGCGGGGATCCCCTCTAGAATAGCATGGTGTGTGCTTCCACCTTGATCCACATTCATGACATGTAATCACATGCTTCCCTTCTTCTTCTGGAAATTCCTCGATCTCATCACTACTTGTCACATTAGCACAGTACTGACACTTAACAGGTAGCATCCAGCGAGAATCTGGATCCCAGAACCACTTAAGCTCATTAAATCTTTCACCATCCCAGATTTCTTTCAATATAAAGTTAGGACCTTCCCCTACTAACCAGTGTTCTTTCTCACCCCAGTGGGCCATCATTTTCTCACACACACCACGATTACTACACCAAAGTTGAACTTTGTCAGAAATTCCTAGGTAGTAGAATTTTATCGTGCCTTTCTTTCCGCAGTGTCTGCATTTGTCTTCACCATTTTCCATGACATCCCATTGTGTGTAATGGCTCTCATCCAAACAGATGTAAAGTTCTCTGGGAGATTTGTATCCACAATTTTGGAGAACTGTTTGTGTGTCTTGCCAATTCCCTGGCCATTTTTCTTCTAAGTGACTGTCCTTTCTACAGTACAACTCTTTGGCAAATTGCAGGACGTCTTCAAAATCTGATATTGACCCATTCATTTGATCCACTAAATTCAATGCTTTTAGTATAGCAATTGTTATTTGTATGTCATCAGGGTCAATTTCCAAATCATCTGAGGTGTTCTCTGGGGTGGTGGATTCTGTCATTTCTGCTAAACTTGAGGTACTTGAAGCATATGCACCAGTCTGGTTGCCAGGTAGGGCACTAGAATTGCAGTCATAGACATCATCCACGTGCACAGTAATGGTGACGTTGTCCCCGGGAGACAAAGGGGATGAAAATTCATCAATGCCTGAGTCGTTGTGTGAATCACTGGGTTCTTCATTTCTGTTTGAAACAAAGGAATACTTGTGATCAGGTGCAGCCTCAAGAGAATTCAAATGATTGTGGATATTGCCCATTTATTTGTATATCAAAAGCAGTCATGTATATGTTGTGGTTCAATTTTGTCCTTGGTTTAAATTTTATTTTCCTTTGTTTTTCGGTATGGTAATGTATGATAATGAGTTTGAAACAAAAGAAAATAAAATTTAAACCAAGGATAAAATTGAACCACAAATTTAAATTTAAATTAATTTAAACCACATGTTAAAATGATGAGCCTATATTTTTGTGATTACCTGGGTAGCCCAAGATCAGCAATGGCTTGTTGTTGTTGCCAATGAGAATATTCCAGGGAACGTGCAACTGCAGCACCATTGCAGCTGGAACAAGGGCAATGTACGTGTCTAGATTTTAACTGTGAACAGTTACAGCAGACAATATCATCTCTTGACCAAACATAAGGTTCAAATCTTCGTCTTTTAGTTTCAATAATATCGGGCAGCTGGGTCACGACGGGTAAAAAACAAAGATCAGTAACGCCGAATTTCCTGCGCGAAGATATCCTGCCGATGCCGATCCTTCACCATAATTTCAAAAAGCCCTCCAAAGGAAACGTCAATCCAAAACGCCGAATTTCCCGCGCGAAGATAACCTGCACCAATCACACCCCAGCTTTTTTTTCATCAACCAATCACGTTGCGGAATGACGATGAAGATCCCGTGTTTGATCCCAGCGTTGTTCATTCCGCCCATGAATTGTGCAAGTGAGGACGTGACGGTTTTGAATTGGTCTTCTTTATTCTTCGTTTTGTTGTTTATTGACAACCATGGGTGAAAATGAAACGTCCAGTTCCGTACAAGAAATGAATATCCAAGAAGTGAAGGATTTTATTGCGAAAGAATTCCAATTAGAAATTGCCGAGAAGTTCGAAGGTAAGCTTGTGTCGCATTGTGTTTTTTCGCGCCATTTTACGCTGCGTATGATGGTCCGCTTTTTCTTTCAGATAACCTACCAGTATTTGAAAAAAGGCCTGAAACTTTTCAATTCAGCTTTGGGTTCATTATTGTGCACTTTCAATTAACTCATATTAAACGTGATCGAGTTTTTATCACTCTGCCGTGGGGGAAAACTGGTCATTCACTGAAAGTTTTGGCGCGAAAGAAAGAAACTTCATTTTTGAATAAAAATGAGATATTAAGTGCTGTTAAGTTATTAAGATTTAATTTAACCTTACTTTAGTTATCTTTGCAACTTTTCTACAGTCTGTTAGAAGGGCTAGAA
>NC_090876.1:32062022-32077022 GCF_036669935.1 Montipora foliosa
TTAAGATTGAAAGAGTGTTATCTATCAATTGTATACTGATGTCAGTGGGAGGCTTCTGGGTTTCTTCTTGATGAAAGACTTGTTATAAATACTAATCTCTCATTTTTCAACAGGGTTATAAGGTTATGCGTGGAGTTGTACAGCAAGAATCCACATACTCTTGATCCACTGCGAAAATTCTTATATCTACCGAGTAACCGCACCATCAGGTAATTGTTGTAGAGTTTCATCCAGTATCCAAAAATAAGACATTCATTGACACTACACTCTAATCGGATACCAAACCAAACTTTACAAGTTTTTTGTCATCTTCCTGATGTACCTTCATCACAGTTCCAAACAAATAATTCATTGTATAATATTAGTTGGAATAACAATTTTATTTTATCTCCAGGTACTACAAGAACAAACCCCCTCAACGTCCAGGATGGGATTCAAATATTTTGAAATGGTGCCTCAAGGAAGCTAGAGCCAATAATTTAAAGCCAGATGCCTACATGGGTGGCTTCATTTTAGATGAAATGAAAGTCCAGGTTGGTAATTTATTATTACTACTGATTTTTATGCAATAATTCTGGTCATTATACATTTTCTGGAACCTGCCTGCCTACAGTACCCCTCCCCTTAGCCAACAGTTTGCCCTAATTGAGAACAAGGTAGTGTTAATGTTGGCTTAGGGGAGGGGTAGGTGGGATGTTTACCAAAAATGTATAATGATCTGAACACCATAACTATTAAACACTGATAACTAAGTAGATTTTTTTTATTGGAGGAACAATATATCTTTTTGCAATGTATACTGAAGTTATGCAAAAACAAGATCCTCTTAATTTCAAATGTAAATACTATTAAATTAACCTGCTCAACATACAAATGGCTCAGTTTCCTTTAAAAAAGTTAAGTAACTTGAAGTGCTTTTATTTAAAACTATAAGGAAATCTTAGTATGCTTAATTAGTAGAGGGGACTTCCAGCTAATTTGTGATCCAAATAGGCTGTGCAGTCTCGTTGCTATTTAGTGGCATATTTGCCACAATTCATTTAGGTGTAAATGACAACAAATCAAGTTCACAAAACGTCAGGCCTTTAATTATAGCCTGCCAAGGTGTCTGCTGATCATGCCTATACAAAACATTTTAGTAGACAAGTGAGCGCTGGAAGTCTCAACTGAGTAAGGAAATATTAAAAATAATGATAAAAATTATATTTATGATCTCTAAGTCGTTCATTATTTGTCTCATTCAGGAAGACATTGAAATGGTTGTAAAAGATGGTAAACATAAACTTGTTGGATTTGTGGCTCTTGGAGAGATGCATGATGCGTTTGAGAAATTGTCAGGTACTGTAATAATAGAAATAAATTAATATTATCTCATTCTGTTTATAATTGTGTTGTGTCACTGATCAGGAGCACTAACTGACTGTCATAACAGTGGGTCGTATGGTACTAAATTTTTAATTTTTAATAACAGTTGGACTTTAAATTTACGACATTTGATTGTTTGATCTCCAGGTCAAAGCAGGGAACCAAAACTTGCTACTCATGTTCTTCAATTCATATTCCTGAGCGATAGTGGATTCAGATTCCCAATAGCCCAGTTCCCATCACGTTCATGTACAGCTGCAGATCTTTTTCACATTCTCTGGGAAGGGGTTCTCAAAATGTTAGAAACTGGCTTCCATGTGTATTGGTGCATCCTCGATGGTGCTGATGTAAACAGACAATTCGTAAAACTGCACTTTAAAGGAGAAGATGAAGCCGTGGAAAAAAGATTTACAGCCCAGAACTTGTACACAGGGGAACCTTTTGTATTCATGATGGATCCAAAGGTAAATAACTTAAAGAAAGAAACGAAAGGACTGAATCTGACTTTGGCAGTTTATGCCAAAAAAAGACCACATCAAACGTTCCTATCTTTTGATTACATTAGATAAAGCAAATGCATGACTCTGAAGATGCATACAAACCTTCCCTGAAGCTAAATCTTTACTTTATGTATATAGAATTATTATACACTTCATATTTGTCATTAATCATATCAACACTACAGTGAACAGAAACATCATTTTGAGGGCCCTCAAAAGATTTTTGGTTGTTTGTTTGGTTTTTAAGTTTCATCTAGATAGCACCACTTGATATTAAAGCCCTGAGTACACCGGCCCTTTTACAACTTGCTTACATGTCCATAATTGTTTTCACAAAATAAAAGATAACAGGTAATTGAGCACAAAAGAAGGAAAAGCGTTAATATGGTGCCCAACCTTACAGTCTGGGACTTAAACTGTTCTTTTTTTCTCCTTCAGCACAACTTTAAGAAGATACGTAACAACATTTTGAAGAGTTCGACAGATGAATCCGGAACCCGTTGCCTGACTTTCAGAGGAAAGACCATAACATGGGACCAGTTCTGGAAGGCATTCAATTATGATCAAGGCGAATTTTCCATGTCCCTCCACCACAAGCTTACAGTGGATCATTTCCAGTTAGACCCTGCATCAAAAATGCGCAACCATCTCGCAGAAGACGTGCTCGATAGGAACATTTTGGCCCTCATGAAGGTATTTTTCAGTTCCAAAGGCATGCATTCTGCATTCTGCCACTCTAAAGTAATAAAAGAAAAAGAAACATTTGTTCATAATTTCCTTAAAAGATAACTAGCAATACATCTAATTGCATACTTGTAGTTGGTACTAAGCTTTTTCAACTCCATTTACATGTCTGATTGATCTCTACAATTGTCTTTCAAAGTTACAATAGTATATGATTGTAACATTATTTGTTAACTTATTAATATCTAAATGTACTAATGGTTCAATTTTTTTATTGAAATTTTAGCCTTATAAGAGTCACCTTGTTAGCAAAGGGCAGGATGGCAGCAGCCTTGACTCAACAATAGAGTTACTGGCCCACACCTCTTGTGCGATTCAGCTGTTTAATGATCGCCAAAACATCAAAAGCCTCTCTGATCATCGTTTGGTAGAACTTCAAGACTTTCTGTCTTTCCTAAGGCAGTGGAAAGCCGAGGCTGGCAATGAATCTTCAAAGAATTTTTTTACAAGCAAATTGTGGTTTGATCTGGAATCGATGATACTTGGTTTTGAGTCAATTGTTACTATCAAATCAAAGAAATTTCCCCAATCTTTGATTAAACCAGCCATCATCAATCAAGACTGCGTTGAAAATCATTTCTGCCAAGTCAGAGCATGTAATGGGCAGAACAATAATCCAACATTTCACTTGCAAGAATCTGCTCAAAATTCAATAAGATATGGACAGACAACCATAAGCAGGAAAAGCAATGCAGGGGCTGCTGGAGTTAGGAAAAGAAAGAACTGACTTTCTCTGTTACAGTGTTTGGTTAAACCTCCATTAGGAGTACCAGCAAGGGGCCAGTTGTTCAGAATCAGTTACCATAAAATTCCGAAAATAAGCCCCTCCATGTATACACCCCTCCAAATATAAGCCCTCCAAATTCGTAAAACAAGAAACCCTCCGGTAAATCGCCCGTCCAAATATAAGCCCCCCCGGGGGGGCTTGTACTTGAACTTTGCTCTCAAATGCAAAGAAAAAAAAAATGGTAAATTGTCTTCCCACTACAAGCTAACCCAATTGATTTTGAAACACAAATTTCCCTCCGTACATAAGCCCCTCCAAAAATAAGCCCCTGGGTCTTATTTTTGGAATACTACGGTATTCTCCTTTATCATAATGCATAAAATATATTCCATCAATTAGTAAATTATGTGGTTGGTGACCAGTCTCAATAGGTTTGAAAATAATTGACTATTGTTGGGATGGCCAGAAGATAACTGTGATAGCTGTATGTATTTACATTTACTGGAACTAATTTTTTGAACTTTGATCACCATAGTCACATTGTGAATGGTCAGGCCACTGGAGCTTCTTAAATTGTACGGATTCTTTAAAATATAAAAAAATGGGTTAATATGCTTACATCTACCTGAGTGTAAATAATTACCATTTTATTATAAGTAGGCAAGACAGTACAAAATGCCATTCCCTTTACACAATATTATTGTACTCCCTTCAGATTTCAAACTGACTGGAATTAACATCAATTTATTTGGGCCTCCTCAAACAGAAAAAAATTTGGACAACAAAATGGTACATTTCGTTGTGTTTGCCTACTTACATTTCACCTTTGTACATGAACACAGGGTTGTCACTAAGACTTCAAATTGGCAGGTAAATACAACAAGTACATGATCGGTTGGGAATCAAACAGCTAGGGATTTCTTTTCGTTCTTTTTTTCTTCTTAAATTTCCACATGAAAATAGCCCACAGGCCACATTCAAAGTAGCTAATGGTAATCCCTGGCCCCCAGCTCTTAATGACAGCCCAGTGGACATACCTCTTTGCACAAAAAATGACAAAAACTCTATCATTATTATGGTTTGCAGAGAGACAAGACTGGGAAATAACTTGGGGGTGTGCAAACTACAGACTGCTGACTGACAGCAGACTATTGTTGTCACATAATCTTTTGCACAGTGAAAACTCACAGTATTTTGCAGTCTATGTTTTACACTGAATGACCAAAATAATTTTGGCAAATCAGATTTTCAATTGTTATATTAAGGCTACCATTCATTACTTCAGTCAGCTCTGCTGATCCTTAAAGTGATTCTTTGAGTACCCTCATCGAGGTTGACTTGAGACTGCAACACATTGGTGAAGTATGCTTGTGGCATTTTATCAATGACTTTAATAACTGGGAGAAGATCCTGAACCATCTTTTTCTTTGTTTCTCGATTATTAGGTCGAAGGCCATATCCCATGCAAAGCAACTGGATTTGCTTTTTAGTGTATGCTTTTTCAAAAGCAGCCTCGCCAAACTTTTCCAGGAACTGCTGCAGTCGTATGTGGCTAGTAAGTTTCCCATCTGACTTGTCCCCCTCTATCTCAGAGAAGGGTACGGCTGCTTTTTTCTCCTCTAAAGCTTTCTTTCGCTGAAGAACAGTTTTCCGGTGCTCTGCAGTCTTCTTTAACCTAGATGGGTTAATGAACAGAACAAAAATATAAATAAGACATGTATACTTAAGTTCTTCAATCTGCATATTGGCTGCATAGAAACAACAGCTGCCGCAATTATTGTAAATACATCCACGACCTAAGCTACTTTATATTATATTTATTCCTGGTACCAATGAACTGATTTGTAGATACCATTGATTCATGTTCATATGAGCAATGGAGAATGGGTCACTGAGTAAAATTCTGAAACACACCCGGAAAATTGTGCATACATGTATTTTATTCCATTATACTGGACACTTAAATACTTAAGAATAATTTTCTATTTTTGAAGTCAATGACTATCTATCAAACACATAAAGATCAAGTTTCCTTCACACTCTGTGCATGTTTGTCCAAATAATGAAAAAAAAAAAAGGGTATAAAAACAGCTTACTTGTGTGCTCTTCGGTAATCTCTCATGTATTGTCCAGCACCAACCATCAAATATTTGCCAATGACTTCTTTATAAGCCTCCATGATAAGCTCCTAACAAAATGCAAGACATCACAATCATTGCGTAGCAATGACCGTATGTAGTACTTATCATTAGAAAAGATTCAGATTTATCTTATAATAGAAGGTTTTCCTTCATTTTGCTAAAATGACCCTGAACTGACAACAGTTACTGTAATACCCAGGAGAAAAGGGAAAAATAAATTTAATATAAAAAATTGGTAAAAACCATTTTCACACAATTACACTCATTTGATTTGTACATGTAAGTTTTGCCAGTATAATTGTGGCAAGGTAAAAATTAAATTAAGGCGTGGAAAAGGGAAAGAAGTGGGTGCTCAGCTGTGGTTAGTTTGGCAGACTGTGTTTAAATATTACATTTCATTTCAAATATTTCAACACATGAGCACACATATATGTTACAGATCAAAATAAAATTCAAGGTTAACCCAGGGATGATTCTCTATTTTATTTGTCTTCCAGTCTTGCATCATGAATAATTTAAAAACGATAAGCTGAATTTAATTTTGATCTGTAAAACATATACAATGAAAATTGTAGCTTACCAACTTTTCCTCTTTCTCCTCTTCTGGAAAACACTCCAACCATTTCTGTTGAAGGTGAATGTCATTCTTCATATGTGTTTCAGATTCACTAATCAAATTCTCACGAAGCTGAGATAGCCTATAATCATTCATGAGACCAACACGTGTCACCTCCACTTCTAAAAAAAATCCATGTGCCCGATCTTCAATATGTGTCAGACCACGACTGCGAAATTGCCGGTCCTCTGTCACACACAATGTCTCTGGATACTTTGTCTTCTAATAGAGAAGCAACCTGCATACGCCTGAAAACAGAATCATGAGTTGATCTGTTTTTGGTCACTAGGTTTGACTGAACATACTTTTGGTGATCCCTCACGACCCTTCGAATTGTCCAAGCACCTACATGACGCACCTTTGCTAGACCTTCAGAAGACATACTCTTTACGTCAAAAGCAGCAGGCTCGCTATTAGATGCTCTATGGATCTTGTCTGCAACACACTTTACTACTTTACTTTACTACTACCTTGTACGTCTCCATCATCATACAAGCCCCAACAGTTGATTGTAACCTGTTCAAAGGTTTAGTAGAAAAGAACATTTCCAGATCCCGTAAATAATCTGGGGAACGTGTTATCATCATGTACAACTCCCTAGTGTCACTGCTCCACAGGGCAGTGGATATGTTAACTTCGTCTAGATTCTCTAATGAGTCTTCCAGGATGATCTGACAAGCCCGGCTCCAAAGAATGTTTCCAAAAGTCTCCTTATGTGGATTCTCATTAATAATTTCCTCAATTAGCCTGTTCTTCTCTGTGGCAAAATCACTTAAAGGATGTTTTTTTCATTTTATCAAGGAGAGAGCTTAGACTGAATGATTGGGGAGGACACCTGCAAAAGTCATTAGATGCTTCATTACTTAGCACCATAAAGACAGTTTGTAGATCTATGACTAACTCATCAGGCTCCCCTCTCTCAAAGTAGGATTTGACCAGATTCTCTGTTTGGGATGAGACTTCCAATATGTCATAGCCACTGTCATCCATGTTAGGCAAATCACACCCATCTGTTATTCTTGAATCTTCATCATCAAGAACCTTATTCCGGCAGCATCCAATTTCCCCATCTAATGGTTCTGAGTGAGCAGCACAGACATTCACACATTCTGGTATTGGCTGTAACAGCTGATTGGGATTGAAGCTGATTATCTGGAGGTTATTGCAAGATCTGACTCGAGTGAGTGACACATACATCAATCCAGGAACAAACTCTTTGCTGGCATGTAAGACAACTGCAGGGAGGGTAAGTCCTTGGGACTTATGGCATGTGATAGCATACATCAAGGTTAGAGGGACTTGAGTGCGACTCCCGATGGCATTACCAGTCCTGGAGGTGTTTGTCCATGTCTCTTTCTTTACAACCACATGCCCTTCTTCAGCAAAATCAACCACAACATCGTTACCCATAACACCAACAAATGTGCCTTGTGATCCATTTACTAGAGAGTTGGACTTGTTCCAAAGCAACATGACCTTGCATCCAGGCTTCAACAAAAGTACCCGATCAGCAGGACATACCTCTTTGCACAAAAAATGACAAAAACTCTATCATTATTATGGTTTGCAGAGAGACAAGACTGGGAAATAACTTGGGGGTGTGCAAACTACAGACTGCTGACTGACAGCAGACTATTGTTGTCACATAATCTTTTGCACAGTGAAAACTCACAGTATTTTGCAGTCTATGTTTTACACTGAATGACCAAAATAATTTTGGCAAATCAGATTTTCAATTGTTATATTAAGGCTACCATTCATTACTTCAGTCAGCTCTGCTGATCCTTAAAGTGATTCTTTGAGTACCCTCATCGAGGTTGACTTGAGACTGCAACACATTGGTGAAGTATGCTTGTGGCATTTTATCAATGACTTTAATAACTGGGAGAAGATCCTGAACCATCTTTTTCTTTGTTTCTCGATTATTAGGTCGAAGGCCATATCCCATGCAAAGCAACTGGATTTGCTTTTTAGTGTATGCTTTTTCAAAAGCAGCCTCGCCAAACTTTTCCAGGAACTGCTGCAGTCGTATGTGGCTAGTAAGTTTCCCATCTGACTTGTCCCCCTCTATCTCAGAGAAGGGTACGGCTGCTTTTTTCTCCTCTAAAGCTTTCTTTCGCTGAAGAACAGTTTTCCGGTGCTCTGCAGTCTTCTTTAACCTAGATGGGTTAATGAACAGAACAAAAATATAAATAAGACATGTATACTTAAGTTCTTCAATCTGCATATTGGCTGCATAGAAACAACAGCTGCCGCAATTATTGTAAATACATCCACGACCTAAGCTACTTTATATTATATTTATTCCTGGTACCAATGAACTGATTTGTAGATACCATTGATTCATGTTCATATGAGCAATGGAGAATGGGTCACTGAGTAAAATTCTGAAACACACCCGGAAAATTGTGCATACATGTATTTTATTCCATTATACTGGACACTTAAATACTTAAGAATAATTTTCTATTTTTGAAGTCAATGACTATCTATCAAACACATAAAGATCAAGTTTCCTTCACACTCTGTGCATGTTTGTCCAAATAATGAAAAAAAAAAAAGGGTATAAAAACAGCTTACTTGTGTGCTCTTCGGTAATCTCTCATGTATTGTCCAGCACCAACCATCAAATATTTGCCAATGACTTCTTTATAAGCCTCCATGATAAGCTCCTAACAAAATGCAAGACATCACAATCATTGCGTAGCAATGACCGTATGTAGTACTTATCATTAGAAAAGATTCAGATTTATCTTATAATAGAAGGTTTTCCTTCATTTTGCTAAAATGACCCTGAACTGACAACAGTTACTGTAATACCCAGGAGAAAAGGGAAAAATAAATTTAATATAAAAAATTGGTAAAAACCATTTTCACACAATTACACTCATTTGATTTGTACATGTAAGTTTTGCCAGTATAATTGTGGCAAGGTAAAAATTAAATTAAGGCGTGGAAAAGGGAAAGAAGTGGGTGCTCAGCTGTGGTTAGTTTGGCAGACTGTGTTTAAATATTACATTTCATTTCAAATATTTCAACACATGAGCACACATATATGTTACAGATCAAAATAAAATTCAAGGTTAACCCAGAGATGATTCTCTATTTTATTTGTCTTCCAGTCTTGCATCATGAATAATTTAAAAACGATAAGCTGAATTTAATTTTGATCTGTAAAACATATACAATGAAAATTGTAGCTTACCAACTTTTCCTCTTTCTCCTCTTCTGGAAAACACTCCAACCATTTCTGTTGAAGGTGAATGTCATTCTTCATATGTGTTTCAGATTCACTAATCAAATTCTCACGAAGCTGAGATAGCCTATAATCATTCATGAGACCAACACGTGTCACCTCCACTTCTAAAAAAAATCCATGTGCCCGATCTTCAATATGTGTCAGACCACGACTGCGAAATTGCCGGTCCTCTGTCACACACAATGTCTCTGGATACTTTGTCTTCTAATAGAGAAGCAACCTGCATACGCCTGAAAACAGAATCATGAGTTGATCTGTTTTTGGTCACTAGGTTTGACTGAACATACTTTTGGTGATCCCTCACGACCCTTCGAATTGTCCAAGCACCTACATGACGCACCTTTGCTAGACCTTCAGAAGACATACTCTTTACGTCAAAAGCAGCAGGCTCGCTATTAGATGCTCTATGGATCTTGTCTGCAACACACTTTACTACTTTACTTTACTACTACCTTGTACGTCTCCATCATCATACAAGCCCCAACAGTTGATTGTAACCTGTTCAAAGGTTTAGTAGAAAAGAACATTTCCAGATCCCGTAAATAATCTGGGGAACGTGTTATCATCATGTACAACTCCCTAGTGTCACTGCTCCACAGGGCAGTGGATATGTTAACTTCGTCTAGATTCTCTAATGAGTCTTCCAGGATGATCTGACAAGCCCGGCTCCAAAGAATGTTTCCAAAAGTCTCCTTATGTGGATTCTCATTAATAATTTCCTCAATTAGCCTGTTCTTCTCTGTGGCAAAATCACTTAAAGGATGTTTTTTTCATTTTATCAAGGAGAGAGCTTAGACTGAATGATTGGGGAGGACACCTGCAAAAGTCATTAGATGCTTCATTACTTAGCACCATAAAGACAGTTTGTAGATCTATGACTAACTCATCAGGCTCCCCTCTCTCAAAGTAGGATTTGACCAGATTCTCTGTTTGGGATGAGACTTCCAATATGTCATAGCCACTGTCATCCATGTTAGGCAAATCACACCCATCTGTTATTCTTGAATCTTCATCATCAAGAACCTTATTCCGGCAGCATCCAATTTCCCCATCTAATGGTTCTGAGTGAGCAGCACAGACATTCACACATTCTGGTATTGGCTGTAACAGCTGATTGGGATTGAAGCTGATTATCTGGAGGTTATTGCAAGATCTGACTCGAGTGAGTGACACATACATCAATCCAGGAACAAACTCTTTGCTGGCATGTAAGACAACTGCAGGGAGGGTAAGTCCTTGGGACTTATGGCATGTGATAGCATACATCAAGGTTAGAGGGACTTGAGTGCGACTCCCGATGGCATTACCAGTCCTGGAGGTGTTTGTCCATGTCTCTTTCTTTACAACCACATGCCCTTCTTCAGCAAAATCAACCACAACATCGTTACCCATAACACCAACAAATGTGCCTTGTGATCCATTTACTAGAGAGTTGGACTTGTTCCAAAGCAACATGACCTTGCATCCAGGCTTCAACAAAAGTACCCGATCAGCAGGACACTGTATTCCACTTACATCTCCTTCATCAATTGCTTCAAAAGTAAACAGGTCACCCGGCAACATAAACAGGACCTGTGAGTTGAAAAATTGAACTGGCAAGCGCTTGAAAAAAATATGAGTCGCTGTTTCTTTCACTTCATGTGAAAGAGGCCGAGCCACGCTTTTGATGAAAGCATGGGAAATATCGCTGCACTTTCCCATGCGCAGTTCTCGCAGACAGGCGACGAATTCCTTCTCATTTTCATTTTGACGCAGCAGCATTTTTAATTCGTATCAATGAGGAATCGACTTGATGAAAAGAGGAGACTCGAAAACGAATCTTCCTAGGTCGAAGAAGTTTGCAACAGGGCGAAGCTGTAAGAAATCACCAACTAAAATCACTTGTTTTCCACCGAAGAGATACTTTGATTCGCCGCGAGATGATAGAAGCTCATGAATTTTATTCGCCAGCTCAAAGACACGCCTGCTCGTCATACTTATCTCATCCCAGATAAAAGTATCTGCTTCTCTAGCACGTTCGCAAACTAAATTGTTCGCTACCGATCTTTCGACGATCATGTTGGCTGGGAGATCAGCAGTACGCAGGCCGTAAAAAGCGTGAGCCATCGACGCATCTCTTAAATATACAGTTCCAGCAATGCCACTTGAAAAAACAATGGCAACTTTTCTTCCTTTCCTGTGTAAATCCTTTTGCAGAGCATGTACTAAAGTGGATTTTCCTGTACCCGCTTGGCCAGTTACAAGAATATTGTGCCCGGCTTCGGCAACCTTGATGACCTCGGATTGTTCCGTGGTCAAGGTGTTAGAATCTCTGAATGGAAAAGAAGAGGGTGTATGTTTCAACATAAAACTTACGCTGCTGTTTCTTTGTGGATAACATTCATTAACATCCATTTTTATAAATTCCACGGGTAGAACACAATAGAACCGGCTAACATGTATATAGATTACATATCGATAACGAAGACGAACGCCTGAACACTGTCAACATCCAAATGTGCGGGAAACCCGAAGCAATCTGTTCCCCTGTTCATTCATTGGCGGACGTGAACAATGAGCGGAAATGTAAGTGGCTTCCGGTGAGCGTAAAGACACACGACCCGAGTCTGGTGGGTAAACAGTTGAAGGGTCACTAAAATGCCTGTGGTTCCCAACCCTCGTTAGATATTTTGAATAGGTCATTGTCTAACGTCATTCAATCAGAAAGGGGCAATCAGCGGGACAGTTTGTCGCTGGCACGTATGGATCTTGCTACGCATTCCGGTCGCTCGAATACTGTGGGATTTTGATTTTCTTCGAGGGCTAGCTCCGGGCCGTTTGGATGGATTTTCGATTGGAAGGTACAAGAAGAATCGTGAATCTTTTGACCTTTATGCTGCGAAGTTTGAAAGCGGAGCGATGCGATTTTGGGGGGAAAAATCGCTCCGGCGCTGGAACCCTTTCAAAACAAGGATTCCTCCCTTGTCCTTCTTATATGTGGAACAGTCAACGACAAACTCAAATTCATTCAAAATCGCTCAAAAAACCGCTTATGAGGTAAAAGGACGAATATGAACCACAGGTAAGGTAATTCAACGTTTATTTATCATTGATTTACATACATAGTTAACGATATATCGCTATGGGTGAAGCAAACGGTAAATCCAGTACATTTACTATAAAATAACAATTGGCTACACATCTGATTGTGTGGGCCCCCTGTGGAATTACAAGCATTAGAAGGTACCATTAGAATGATGGAGTATCGCCGGATCCAGAGGGTGTGTATAGCTGTACCGTAATTATTTCTAGCATACACATACACCTGAGTTCCGAAAGGTTATTGCAACGGTAAGAGACTGGAATGGAAAAATATTTCCCCTAGCAGTGGTCCAGTACTTCTTTGAAGGTGGCATTGCAGTACCAGTAAAGTAAGCCAACCACAGAAATGACGGGCGTGTTAATGCCGAGCCATACATGAGAACCTCACGCCCTGTACTGAAGAAAATCCAAGAAAAGTGCGTGACCAAGTCTTGCAAGAAAGCTGTGGATGAATATTATGAAGAAGGGGGAGGAATTGTTGGGTGCACATCAGTACCTGATGTGCCACGAAATAGAAAGCAGGCATATAATGTCAACATGCACAAGCCTGAAGGTCACATCTCTAAACGCCATGACTTTTATGACGTGCTAGAGCTGCTCAACCAGGGAACTTTTGTTCAAGATTTTGCCTTTAACAAATCTTCAGTTTCAACGTGAACCCAGCCACGTTCTTTCCAAGCAACTAGCTTTCAGTTAGACGAGCTCTCGCGGATGTGCATGTCTGAGAGGTAGAGTTCTGTTCTTTAATTGTGGACCATTTTACATGACTTTAACGTCATACCAACAAAAGATGTTTGTCAGCAATACTTCTGGACACCATCCAGTCATGGTGGGACCTTCTATTATTCATATGTCAAAGCAGTTCGAGGATTACCACTACTTAGCATGCCAGCTAAAGAAAACCTGCAAGGACTTTGACTCTCTTCAGGCCTTTGGAAGGGATGGTGAGATCAATCTTGTCAATGCATTCCTGTGCGACCTCCCAACGTCAGTCCATTTGAGGTGCAAAATTCAATTGGCCGATAACATTGAAAGCAAACTTTCCAAACTGTCCTTTGGAAAGAAGGAGAGGCACATGATCCTGTCTTCCATTTTTGGGAGAAGAAGTGGGTATACGCGGGAGAAGGGTCTAGCTGATACTGTCAGTGCCGATGAATTTGACCAGATGTTGGAAGATGTGAAATTCCAGTGGTGCCAAGTGGAATCAACCCAACACAGGAGAACCAAAATTTCATTTGTGGTTCAAGTAGCATCTTGGCCAGACCATGAAGGAAAATGTCATCGCGCCAATCCGACAGATTGCTGGCCTTGGTTAACCCCCAGAGTTTTATACTCAAAATGTAGCCGAGTGCTGTAATAGCATAGTCAAAGGGGATGCAGGCAAATTGTCTTTCAATGAAAGACACTGCAGACCAGCAGGAACGAGAAGTAAAGAAAGCTGTCCACCAAATGGGCAAGTATCGCCTTGCGCACAACTTCAAGCACTTGGAGGTGAGGCTGGACAAGTGGCTGAACATGGCAGCCCCCCGAAGAAAGGCTCATTTCAAGCGCTGTGTCTCAAACCCATTGGATAGGCTAGGACGGTGTGATGATGTTGAAGGAGAGTCAATTTGTGAGGAGGGAGGTGAATGTAAACTAAGTGTGAGTTACGAGGACTGTGGCATCACCAGTGTATCCCATAGTACCCTGAAGCAGATGTGGAGCTCTGCCACCAAGACTCTAACACTAGATGGAGGGATCATAGAAGTCCCATGGGATGACACGGATTCACAGAAATTGGTCTTCGATGGCTCAGACAGACATCCTTGTCATGTCCAAGTGTCAGGAGCTGCCATTAAATGTCCCTGCCCAAAGTATAAGTCTGCAATGGTTTGTGCACATTCCCTTGCAGTCGCAGAGCATGACTGCTGCTTGCAACAGTTGTTAGGGTTGATACGAAAAAGGAAGAAAATGCCTGATCCATGTCTTCTCGTCGCAGAAAACCTGCCAAATTCAGCTGGTAGAAAAGGAGCCCCTAGAAAGGGAAAGGCAAACACGACTAGGCAACCTCTTATGTTCCTTGGAACAGCCTGTCACTACTACTTCTAACTCTACAAACTCTGCCAGTGCAGGTTTTTCTAGGGCAGCGTCTGCCAATGCAACTTCTGTGAGCTCTTTCTCCGCCAGTGAACCCTCTGCCAGTATAGCCTTTCCCACCACTACCTTGGAAGCAGCAACAGCCCTCATGGCGTTATCAGGAGGCGGACAATCCAATGAGACTTTTAGTATTAAGGAACTGGCAGGCACGCAGGGTCTGGAGGGATAATTTGCATCCCCCCTGTGGTGCCAGCTCCTCCTCATGATTTGTGCGTAGTGAATAGGGAATATCATGTTTACAGAAAAACAGATGGTACACTTAAGATTTCAAACGACCGCCAGAATTGTCATTATCACTTGAACCCACGATGTGTTTGGATGAAGCATAATGACTTTATACCATCCATGCTCAATATCTCAGCGGTTCATTGGGACTGGTTCACTAGCGAGTTCGAGATGATCCTGTAGACAACAAAGTAAACCGTACTTTG
>NC_090876.1:32089522-32094522 GCF_036669935.1 Montipora foliosa
TGTTCATACATTTTGTATAGTGTTAGTTCGGAGGTGTATATTTGCATCTGGGGAATTAACTGATCATCATCTCTGATTGGAATTTAAAGCATGGACAAGTTTCTGATGCTGAAAGTTCAAAGCCTGGGAGTTGAAAGTCTGAAGCTGCTAGTGCAAAGCCTGCAGATGAATGTTCAAAGGTTATATATTTTTATGGTTTCTTTCATTTTTATTTGCCCCATTTAATTTAAGGCAACTTGTCCTCAAGCCAGGTTCACTTAGTTATGGAAAATTATGGAAGTTGAAATTTGCTTTCCAGCACTGCAAGAGTTATGGAATTTCAGAGTTTTGGGAAAATAATTTTGTTTTAGCTGATAGTAGGAAAATAAAGAGATTTGCGAAGATTTGTGTGAAGCTTCAAAATATTGAATCATGGGATGGGTCTCCAACGTATGCCAATTTTGAGGTTGTGTTGAGAAAGTTGAGTTGTATTGTGTGACGGTAGTTTTCTTTAACAATTTGTGATTCCTTAAATTGTATTTAAATCGGAAATTAGTGGTTTATCGTCAGAACCGACTGACAAGTTGATTAGGTGTTCATACATCGGTAAAAGTATGTTTATGCCGCGTTTTCCGGTCGGCGTCTTGTTCTAAAAATGATTCATTGTGTTAGGATGTTTTTTTTGCAAAAGGTTCTGTTCGTCGTCAGTTAGTTGAGCTGTGTGAGAAGAAAGGTTGAAGACGAGCGACATCAGTAAAATAAAAGTTGAAGTTTGCGAAGAACGGCCTGTTGAGTCTTGGCATTCGCGAAAGTTGTGGGATTTGATTAAAAGCCATGAAATTGTTTTTCTTAGTTCAAAGTGTAAATCCTGTTTAGGTCTACCTCCAAAGCAATTGCTCAGAGATATGTATATCCCTTTTCATAAAAAAAGGTTGTGCTATTTAAGTACCAATCTGGTTGCCTGTAACAACCTATAAGAAATTTATTCATACATTTTAGACTTTTCTCTCTTGGGAGTTCTGTCAGAGCTAGCCTGATCATGCTGGCAATAAAAAAAAGTGTAACATTTTTATATCATTTATTGTAGCCAGTACGTGAACATGTCAAAAGAAAGACATCTGCAATTTCACAAAGCTGTGGAAAAAAATTTAGAGCTACTTTGGATAAAACACCACCACAACAGGTTAGTGTTTGTCCACATTATTTTGTTTTAACCCTCATTAATATTTGAGTCACATGTTGCACTAAAAAACACACCCATAGCAGAGTTGTTGTTCAGTGAGAAAAATTGAGCCTACATAACTGTATAACTGAGTCCAGATCAGCTGTAACATCAAGGTCCCATAGAGCATACATTTACTCAGCTGTAACAGCTTTTAAAAAAAGGTAGCAGACTCTACTGAGAACTCTGATCACCCTTCTTCTGTATCACTTGTTTCAGTTTTAAAAGTGGCTGAGCTAAAACAGTTGCCACGATCACCAAATTCGTGTATTGATGTCACTGCTTGACAGTAACTGTTGTTAACATGATTGAGTACACCAACAACTTGTTTTCATTTGCATTGCTTAGGATAATGCTGCCCAAAATGTATCAGACAGTGGGGAATCATTATCAACTCTCTCTCCTTACGACAGTAGTGACAGTGAATCCCCAAGGACCCCTACTGGAGCCAGCAGTCCATCTGAAATTAAAGCTCCTTCCACATTAACCTCGTCACAAGTGGTAATTAGAGCAGTTTTTGGAAAACTCTTGACAAGGGAGAAATCTGTTGACATTTTAAAATCAAGGTTTGATGTCAAACAGAGTAACTTGACAAATCTGACCGCCAGTCAAGTAAGTCAGTTTTGGTTAAAAAACTTGTTAGGCACAACTATGTGACTCTTAAGGATAATGTAAGCTCTCTGTGTGACATAACTGTTCATAAAGAAATTGCCATTTAAAGAAAACTCTCTCCTTATGACGGTAGTGACATTCAATCCCTGAAGACCCCAGTTTTGTCAGTTTTGGTTAAAAAAACTTGTTACGCACAACTACATGTATGTGACTCAAGGAAAATGTAAGCTTCCTGGATGATGTTACTGTTCATAAAGAAATTGCCATTTAAGAAACTGTTTATTTTGTGTTGACAAGCTAAGAGAGGGGAACAATTTTATTACAAATATTCTGAAGTGAATGTTTTGTGGTAAATTAAAGAAATTCATTGGTAATCTAGTAAATCTGATTCCAACTGAGTTCAAATCTTGCGTTTGGTTAAGAAGGTCATCTTAAAACAAATAGTTGTAGCCCCATTGAAATGCAGGTGTCCAGGGTACTTATTTCCCATTTTTTTAAAGCTTTGAATTCAGCACTTGTTTTGTAGTTGGAAATAATTTTTTTTCATTCTCAGATGGTACTTCTTCTTTTGTTTAATGTAACTGCTTGGAAGGACTAATCAATGAAGAGAAACTCTGCAGTATCTGCCTATTTTTACTCTTGGAATTCATTACAAAGTAAAAATTTAATGTCGTCCTTCTTAGCTATGCAGTAATAATGTCAACCCCACTTGCTGAAATGAGCAAAGGAAGAAAACAGGTGTGAATAGTCTAGTTTTATTATTTATGAAGTTCATTGATTTAGCTTAAGTTAAAGCTTATTTATCAAAGCTGCAAATGGTTAAGACAAGGATAAATTACAAAATTAGTTACTGCCATGGGTACTAATTCTGTTGCTATATGTAACTTATTTGTAGGATCGATACTATTACAAGATTCTGTGATGTATTTTGTAATTATTATTGTTTGACATTTTGAGAAGAATTTGATGTTTGTAGTATTGTATGGATATAGTAGTTAACCTAAAATCCAAGTGCAGTTAATTAAACATCATGTTACTGTTAGTATTTTTTGTGGGTCATTTGTCATTCTAGCTTGATGAGTTACTAGCATGGGTTCAATTTTTGGAGTTAAATAGGTTGCTAGGTCATTTTTGTACCTTTCTTGAGGGTATTACTGGGGATATATTGGCCCAGTATGGGGGATCAATATCATCCTATGCTTGGGATTACATGTATATGGGGTCAGTATAATCCCATTCTTGGAGTTATGTTGGGCCACTATGATCCCATTGTTGGGATTGTGTTGGGCCAATATAATCCCATCCTTGGGATAATGTTGGGCAAGTGTAATCCCATCCTTGGGGTTAAATTGGGCCAGTATAATCCCATTCTTGGGGTTATATTGGGCCAGTATAATCCCATTTTTGGGGTTATATTGGGCCAGTATAATCCCATCCTTGTGATAATGTTGGGCCAGTATAATCCCATTCTTGGGGTTATATTGGGCCAGTATAATCCCATTTTTGGGGTTATATTGGGCCAGTATAATCCCATCCTTTTGATAATGTTGGGCCAGTATAATCCCATTCTTGGGGTTATATTGGGTTAGAATAATCCCATCTTTGGGATTATGTTGGATCAGTATAATCCCATTCTTAAGGTTATATTGGGTCAGTATAATCCCATCTTTGGGATTATATTGGGCCACTATTATCCCATTCTTGGGGTTAAGTTGGGTTTCATTAAACCCAAGATTGGTTTTGGTATAACTTTCCCAGTTTGGGAAATTCCCACTGAAATCACAAATATAACCCAGGTTGGGAATTGAAAAAAGGTTCCTGTGACTAAATGTATGTGTTGCATATTTTCTGTTTCAAATCCATGTAGAAACTATTTTTATTTTTGGACAAAAAAAAACCCCATAACATAGCCTCTACATATGCTATGTAAAAGTTCCATTTGACTAGCTAAAACATAGCATTTCCTTTCAAAATAAATAGATGAGGCATATGTATAACATAGGCTTTAAATAAGGCCTCTATATCAAATATATCTACACGTATATCATAACATACCATTTACATATGGTTGTTACATAGGATTTACATAGATTACACAGTGTCTGGTTCTACAAGGGATGGTAACTACCGTCACATTTGTCTACACAAGACAGATATTGGGAACTTTATTGCAGCGCTATAAAATTTATCAGAAGGGCCAGTTCAAACTTTTCACTATCGATGTGTACAGACTATTCAAAAGGAACCATTTCTGGATTTATTATTAAACCCTCGTTTCTCCCTCTTTCTTTTCTCCTGCATATGCCAAAGGCTAGGCTACCGTCTGGAAAGTTTAAGAACGAATTAATTATGCTAAGACAATTTGTAACAAGAGAGGAACTGCTAAGAGGAAACTCAAGTACCAGTTGGCAAAAGAAGAAGACCATCGATCTGCAGTAATACACGACATGACAATGCAGCAACTATGGATTAAAGAACATATGTTGTGTTGCAAACACTAGATATACAAAATAACGATCAACACAAGGCATTTTCTTTCTGCTGCGTGACCTTCCTGTCGTGTCCCTGTTGGTGAAAAATTACACAACTGTGAAACTGGCTAATCGTGTGCCAAAATCAGTTTATCTGTTACATGTATCTCAATCAATACAGTAATATTTAAATGTATGCTACGGTTGTTCTTAGTGCATGAAAATAAACGACATGATCTGTAAAACTATAAATAGTTCTGGTTACGTGTTTGATCATCAGTAACACTGCACCAAGATGGTAAAATGGTTTGCTTTTCCAAAGCACTGCAAATGCGGTCAAACATTTCCTCAATTTTTGAAGACTGTTTGCAGCGACTTTGCAGCACCTTTTGTCAAGTTCTGCACGGCTGCACCGCTGATACATGGCTTCGGAGTGCTGCTTTTGCAGCCAAAATTAGTGAGTGCTGCAGCCAGTCCTTTGACAGCTCTTTTGCAGCGCTTCCCGTAGCCATTCTGCAGCGCTGCTCATTTCATAAGGGTGGGTGTTGGTGTACCCAACTAATTCTCAGGGAATTGAGCTCTATTCTCATGCAAACGTTTTCTTTTACCTCGGTGGAAAAACAAGGTTACTGATTGATGATGTGAGTGAAAACACTCTATTAAAATCTGCAATGTCCTTTGTTAATTTCATTGTGGGCAGTTTTCAGAGACTGTGT
>NC_090876.1:32099522-32102022 GCF_036669935.1 Montipora foliosa
CTAACTTTGATACAATGTCTCTGGGTATAACACAACTTTGTCCCTTGTATTTTAGCAGATAGTATTCATATTTCTTGGGAACAGTCCCTACTGTAGTCTGAAAAGCTCAACCAAAAGGAACAATAGATTCAGATAAATTAGTAAGGGCACAACATATTATAGCAATTTTGTCTATTGGGGGTAAACTGTCACCTCTGCGGGCTGTCACTATACTGAATGGGCAGTATTCCCTCTAATATAGTGTACTTTGTGCGCACAAGACCAATAACTCTTTCAACGTGTATGCAGACGTTGGCGATTTTCCGGGTTTCCTCCACTTCCTCTGCAGACAGCTGTTCTTTCCTTTGGTAAAAGCTGGCATATGAAGAGAAGCTTGGTGAAAACCAATACTGTCAGCTATGTCAAATCCCCTGTCAGCTAGTACTACATCTCCAGGTAAAGCTTCCTTAACAAACCAGAATTTTCTGTGAGATATTTATCACTTACTCAGTCACCCCATGCCTTTGATATAAATGAGATAACACCTTGTGGTGTTATGTCTATAAGAGACTTCACAGTATTATGATGTTTATAATTAGTCCATGTCATTGCTCTTGCGATTAGGCTGGATGCTCTTTCTATAAATATCTCGAATACAGTCGATTATGACAGCAACGCTTTTGCCAATATTACATTGAAAAAGTTCCGGCATTGTGGCTTGAAGGTCCGTCTACTCTTGCCAGTTAATAAGAAATTTAAGCCTAATACTCATTACATGTGTCCATCTATCAAATATTCTGTGCACAGTTGGCACAGATATGTTAAAATGAAAAGCTAAATCTTGTAATGGGGAATTAAACTTTAATCTTATTAAAACTAAAAGAAGCTCTTGAAACTGACACAGAGCATTTTGTCAGTTTCTCTTAATGTGAGGGGCAATCAGATTGTGTAAAATTGGTTTTGTCATCATTATCTCTAAAGCCCTTCTCAGTTAGTTGAACAGATGGAAATTGTACCTTGTTATTACTGAGCTAATCACTAATATATTGCATGACCGTAACAGTATCCTTTAGCAGTAAGTAATTCTTCTGTTTGACAATATTTGTTATTGTCATCATGGTCATCATCATTAACATCAGCAAGATTGGTGTCACTTGCGGAAGCTGAAGCTGCTGAAAAATTACTTGTACTCAATGAAAAGAAAAAAAAACCAAGAGTTGTGGCTAAACGAAAAATGAAGAAATTACACCACTGTATATGTATATGTATATGTATATGTATATATCAATCGCAATTAAGTCATAGACACACGCTTCAAATATTGCTCAGAAAAGAAGAAAAGAGGGAGGAACTGTGGTATAATTAAGTTTGGTGTACATTTCCCACTTCCAGATGCTCCTGAATCAGCGCTTTTTTGAAAATGCGCTCACAACTGTCTTCAGTACTATTAGCAGCAGCCATCTCAGTGTATTTTCGCTTCTTTTCTATTTTGACAATGATCATTTCGAGCAACAGCCAGCGAAACGTTTTTAATGTTTACATGACCAAGGTTTATACAAGGTGCCTAGTCGGGGTTTGTTGTGTCCAGAATATCCGCATGCCTTCCTGTGAAAAACAAAATAAAATTCATTAATCCTCCTTATTACATTGTTTTGCCACAGTTTTACAAAACGATTTATACTAACCTGAAATAAAGTGATTGCTACAAACACGATTGTTTTCAGCTCTCTTGTCGTCAAACTTCTTTCTGTAAATATTCGTCAACCATCATCGTCACCAAGCCTCACTTAATTTACGTATTTCTACTCCCTTGTTTTTATTATAGCTGGAAACCTGGAAATTTTACATTTTCCTTTGTCTCTGGCACTATTGTGTCTGCAATTCTTCACCGCACAAATATAACCCATTTGATAGCAATATAAGCTCAAAAGACTGATAGGATTTTAGCAAAGACGACCACAATCCCGCCAAATCCTCTTATTTTGATCTCAAGTGACCACCGGGTTGTCCACCAGCATGGCTGACTTCCCGTTTACGTGCCTCTGCATAACTAGCTGCGACGTCAGGTGAAAACGATCTATACGCCTAACAGATATTCCAACGAGTCAACTCTATTCTTCTGCCAAGGAACTCAGTATTACAAATGTTCCAAAAGAGAAAAACGAGTTGGTACATTGTGTGGCACAAGCACTGTTGCATCGGGGATATGTGAAAGCTTTGGGCAACCTCAAGACTTCTTCAAGAGACAATATAAAGAAGTTAAAACCATTTTGATCATTTCTGTGGGATATAGTCATAATTTCCACGAAACAAAAAGAGGAATTACATGTTGACAGTGTTAACTAAAGTTGTTTTCTTAAAAGAGATTAACATGTAAAACATGTACCTGCAAGAAATAAAGAAAAAGAAAAGTTTGTTGAGTTTACACATCAATTGAATAATTTTAAAAGCTTGTGTTAAGTTTAACAGCATGATGAGATGAATTTCATTATTTTAAGTTTTGAGAAGTTGGACATTGCAT
>NC_090876.1:32107022-32109522 GCF_036669935.1 Montipora foliosa
CTAAAGAACTACTGAATGTAACTGAGCTGTTTAAAGGGAACCTCCACTGTTAAGGCAAATATTGCTCAAAATGCTCTAAATGTGTAAGATACAAGATATTTGGCACTAAAAATTATTCTTCTAACCTTGTTATTTTTTTCTCGGCCTTCAAAACCGGCCTTCGCGGCAAGTTCGAACTTCCCGCGTCCGCCATCTTCTTTGGTGTGCTAGGGACTCTGGGTTGATGACGTGTAAAGGTTGCTACGTTCTTTTCGTATTTTGGTTTTTCCCAGTAAAATGCCTCATTGTGTAGCTTTTGAGTGCAGTAATGAGGCCAAAACCAACCAAGATCCCATGCTTCGCTTGCTTATTTTCCCAAAAGACGAGAAATTACGCCGTGCATGGATTCACGCGATCATCTGTGTTCTAAATATTTTGAGGATCGTCGCTTCCAAGAGTCATATCTAATAGAAATAAGGATGATGGGTTCAAGTAGGATGAGGAATCCGCTTGAGCCTGATGCTGTTCCCACAATCTTTGCTCACAGACCAACAAAAGCAAAACGCCCCTCTAATATGCAACCCGAGGAGAAACGACAACGACTTGAGGTGTGTATACATTTCAGACATTTCTTTCACTGTCTCGTTATCCGACGAAGGGATAGTCTGTATCGTCAATATTTACAACTACTATTTGTTTTCCTTTACTCTGTAGACCCTAAATACTCTTTTAGAAGAAAATCAAGGCCCTTCAGGGATACAGGATGAGAAAGAACACACCATTGGTAATAAGGAAGGAAATGATATTCCAAGGTTCCAGAAATAATTTCACCGACCATGTGCGAAATGGAAACGCAGACGGATGGTTGACACGTCAACACAGTGCGATATCTTTACATGCGACGCATACTGCGAATTTCCACACTATGTATGCAAATCTGCATTAGCAGACCATACGTATTTTAACAGAAGAACTCCGGAACCTGTTGAAGATAATAAACAGTTGGAAGAAGAAAACTAAACACTAGTTGAGGTTCAAGATGTGGCTATGATTCACAAGTGGATTTATTTCCGGAGTTGAATGATGAGAGTGAAGTGGACAATGTCCTGGGAGAAGATTTGGGTGGCCACAATGATGATGTCATGGCGGTTGTTGTCTCGCAAGGGACAGAATCAAGCCAGTCTCAGTCTGAGTATGAACCAAGTGAGACTGATTCAGCCTCTCAGGATGAAGCTTGTGGATCACAAACAGAAACAGGAAGCAAGCACCCTGTTCTTATTGTTTATGAAGGAAAGGTTGAGGGAACTGATGCAGTGTTGTCCCCGCTGCGGTGCACTGGTTGAATCTGAAAACACTGTAGAAGTAAAAATGAAGGATCTCAGCTCTCATTGCATTTGAAATGCATGAACAATTGCGAGTGCAAGTGGCAGTCACAGCCTTCACTTGCTGACACAAAAGGAGCAGGAAACCTACTTTTTACAGCAGGAATTTATTTCTCTTGTATGCCTTTTGCCAAGTTTGAGTCCTTCTCAAAACTCATCAATTTGAAATTTTTTGGTGAAGGGACATACTTCACCTTGCGGCAACAGTATGTCTTTCCAGTGATTAAGTCCACTTGGACAGAACAACAGGCCGAAGTGCTGACAGATCTAAAGTCAAGGAGGGGTGAAGTTGTTTTGGCTGGGGATGGTCGATGCGATTCACTAGGCCACTGTGCGAAATACTGTACATACACACTGCTTGATGTGAAAAGTAAAAAAGTTGTGGACTTTAAGGTTGTTTCTGTTACAGAGGTTGGTAATTCCAATCAAATGGAGAAGAAAGGCTTTGTTGACTGTTTAGCTAATGTGGAGGTTAATGGGATCAAGGTAGATATTATATCCACTGATCGACATCCTGAAATAAAACAGGAAATGAGGGTCAACCATGGCACTATTAATCATCAGTTTGATCCCTGGCATGTTGCCAAGTCTGTCAGCAAGAAGCTCTCTGCTGCCTCACTGAAATCAGGCTGTTCAGACTTGGCCCAGTGGATCCCTTCAATTGTTAATCATCTGTGGTGGTGTGTGGAAAGCTGTGAAAAGGACCCAGAGGTGTTGCAGGAGGAGTGGTTATAAGTTATACACCATGTTACCAACAGACACGAGTGGCCAGGAAACGGGCATTTCCACAAATGCAGTCATGAACCACTTAACACCGAGCAACAATGGAAGAAGAAGTGGTTGAAACCAGGTAGTGCTGCCCACACTGCCCTAGTGAACATTGTCAAAGACAAGTTTCTGTTGAAAAACCTCACCCACCTTGCTCTGTTTGTCCACACTACAGCTCTTGAGGTGTATCATTCCCTCTACCTCAAGTACCTCCCCAAGCTGATGCACTTTAGCCATGATGTAATGAAAGTTGGTACCATGCTTGCAGCTCTGGACCACAATTTCAATGCTAATAAGACAACATGTAAGGCCTTAACAAATAAACTTAAACTCAGAAATCTCATTCAGTACAACCAATTTGAGAAAATCAC
>NC_090876.1:32122022-32132022 GCF_036669935.1 Montipora foliosa
GGTATGGTTGAATCGACATGATGATCGCTTTTATTGCCAGTCCCAAGTAATTTCTAGCTTTGTTTTGCTGTGTTTACATGAGAAACGTTAGGCCCAGCAACCTTTACACGTCATATCAACCCAGAGTCCCTAGCACACCAAACAAGATGGCGAACGCAGGAAGTTCGAACTTGCTGCGAAAGCCGCTTTTGAAGGCCAAGAAAAAAAATAACAAGGTTAGAAGAATAATTTTTAGTGCCAAATATCTTGTATTTTACACATTTAGAGCATTTTGAGCAATATTTGCCTTAAGAGTGGAGGTTCGCTTTTTGTAAGCTATTTAGATTGTCTTTGTTCAGAAACGATCTTATGGCACTGTGACTATGAGACATCCGTATGTATACATGCTTGGTGTTAAAGTCCCCAGAAACAAAATTCAAAAAAGAAAATTCCTTTATGCTGATGCGCATATAGACTCAAGCTTAAATTCTCAAAGAAAAGTTTTGAACCAGACAAACAAAAAGCGACAATAAGAATGAATGAATTAACAAATGGAAATGAAAAGTCTTGCCATGGCAATTATTATCAGTAACACCCTCAAAACATCTCCAATGTTCACTTGTCTGGGTCTGGTTCAGGATTCCATATTTTCCATACACCCTACCACAATAACACGAAACAGCAGTAAGCCACACTCTTGACTGTGCTATATAATTCATGAAATAAGTACCCATACTCTCTCATTGTTTTAACCATGCAAATAATTCCTGAGCTTTAATGTCATTGACTAGAAGTTCGAATTTGCTTATGACGTGAAGAGAAGAGGGTGTATTTGTTCACAAATGTACTGCCAAAGAAAAATTCCTTTCACTTTCAGAAGAAATGTTGCACAGATCAAAGGTGGGGCCTACCATCCAGAGGGTGCCCCCAATGTGGGCAAAAATAGAAATCCTGTGCCTCACAAGTGTACCCACAGTGAGGGCACCTGAATGGCCTTCAGCCACTTGTGTGCCCTTCAGGAAAACTTAAGAGGGTTGACAGGGGGTCTGGAAGTGCAGAAGAGGAGGGAAGGGAGTCTTCTGTACCAGAAAAACTTAACACAAGAGATGATGGTGATGACAAAGATGGAGGTGATGATGACGAGCCAGTTAAGGATGAAGTTAGACTAATCAAAAAATCAACAGTTTTACCAAAATCAAAGGAAAACGAGAAAAACAATCATCAAGCATGTTGGAAAACTGTGGAAATAAAGCTGAAAGTCGGTGGAGGTTTTCACAATCATCCACTGTCATAGTACACGAGGGTTGCTGTAATTGAGCCCGGCCGCTTGCTTCATTGGTCATCAGATGGTCAAGTACAGTGTTTACATTTTCCCCACATTCCCTGAACAACTGCTCCAAAGTTGTAAAGGGAATGTGAGGAAAGGCTGCCTCCAGTTGCGTGAGGGCCATGACTGCTGATGGCTGTCTATCTGTTACCTGCCCAAGGTTCTCTGTCTGCATGATTTCAAATAAAGGTTTATAACAATTAATGCAGCCGTTGATTTTTAGAACACACTGTAACAATGTTGTCTTCCTCCACAACAATTTTGACATCCTCCAGGAGGTTAATTACACTTTACTCACGTCAACAGCACTAGTAAATCAAACCTCTATTACTATCTACTGTGAGGGTTTTTATACAATCCAGGCAAAATGGAAATTAAAGTTGGTTTCGCGATAGACCTTCACAAAAGTTATGGGGATTGGGGGAACAAGGGAAGGTGCATAAAAATGTCATTTATAGTAAACAACAAGACATATCAATTTAAACTGCATGTATTATCCATCTAAAAGGGCCACAGTCAGATGGTTTTTAATTGTATTAATACTGCGTTCCTTCTTCAGCAGCATGCTATAGATTTGATCGTTCCAAAAATAGAAAAAAAACACTTTTGAGCACTTATTAGACATGGAAAAACAAGACAACACTTATTCATGGGGGTAAATATGCCTTAGAACGTAGCAACCAATACATTTATATTTACCTTGTTTTCCTTTAATTTACTTACCCTCTGCATACTACCTTCTGAATAGGCCCTCAAAACCCTTGCTTGGTTGGTTAGGAATGGCAGCTTCTTTTCCTCTTCCGAGAGATTAGCCATGAAATTGTTGACAAATCTGTTCATTTGCTCATTTTCGTTTTCATCCTTCTAACGCTTTGCTTTTGCTACATGTAGGGTAAAAACGAACAAAACTGAACGCAGTGTAAAAATATTGAGGAAAAAGCTCACTAACGAATTTAGTACAATCCATATCTCAATGGCAAAAGAATAATAATTAAGCTTTAACCTTTCTTCATTAACAAGATATTTGCTTCACTGCTGTATAGAGAAAAAGGTAAGAACACTTTGTTGCTCGCCACAGGTCCACATCCCTTTTTTATTTATCAACTTAACATAGTAAAAGGAAAAGTGCATTTCCCTTCACCAATTTTACCGATAATTCAAGTTTACTTACCAGCTCTGGTAGCCGCAGCTACGCAAGTTAACAACCTTCAAATATATCATTTTTGATCTTAGAGAAACAGACCAAGGAGGGTGGCAGGGCTGAGGTAAGCTTTCTTGCAAACCTGCCGAAAATGAAGATGTTTGCATCACTGTACTGTATCGAGAAAGGGGTAAAAAACCATTTTGCTAGCCGCCCACAGGTGCACAGTTATCCCTTTTTCTTTCATTTATTATATCATTAACATAGTAAAAGGAAAAAAGTGCATTTCCTTTCGTCAATCTTTACGATAATTCTAATGAAATATCTAGTAGAGTAACAGTTTACTTATCGGCTCTGGCAGCTGCAACTGAAGTGGCACTCGCTTTTTTTCCAGAATTTGCTACTGTGAGAACATTAGCAGCGGAAACAGTTCTGAATGGAAAGGAAAAAAGCCATTTCAGAGTTAACTGTCAATACCCAGAGAATAGGAATCACGCTAAAATTAGAAACCATAAATAGTTTTACTGACGTACTTTATTCACTTTATCTCAGAGATAAAGTGGAATAAGTATGAGCTATTACTGGTATTCTGTTTTGTCGTTGCCTTTCATTTTTGTTCTAGTCATAGGTCCTCCAGGCATCATGTAATCTTATCAGAGCTTCTAAAGATATGCCAAAAATTGCAATACAGAGAAAAAAGCAGCTCTAAGCAAATTAAAAATAAACACTCAGCTTTAAGTTTATGTCTCTCCAATGCTTGACTAAAACAACTGCATAGCAGCCAGTGTGGACCACAGCTATCATGATATGTCAAACCGGATTGAAACCAGTGAAGAGGCAGAAAGAAAACATTTTCCAAACCCTTTTCCACCTGAAAACGAAAAGCGTTGACTGTGTAAGAACTAAAGTTGAAGTACCATGGTCATGTAGCTGCGTTGAGCCACAGGAAGTGCGCAAAAAATGAAGCCTCTCTTATTTTTAGGTGAGTTAACCTAGGTTGAGGCTGCACTCCAATTGAAAACCAGTACCTGGTCAGCGGTAAAAAAAAAAACAGCTGACCTCAGTGAGCTCTAAGCTTCAGCCCGCGATATGGTCATGTGATACTGGTAAGCGGACGCCTTGTTTTGACAGGTGTCAATTGATCAAAACATGAATGTCCAATATCAAAGATGTATACTGTAAACTAGTAAGATACTGGTAACATTGGCATACATAGAGGGGTGGACGGATGGACGTACGGAGCACCAGTTACATTGAGGTAATAAAAGGATAAGGGAATATATTCACCGAGGATGAATATATCATCGATGCCCGAACTCTTCCTCAACATACTATTGATGAAGTGCAGAAGCACAAACGTTTGCTCTGCCAAGGAAAAGTGATGAAGGGTTCAATTTATTCTGAATGTTTATCACAGTTAAAAATCCTTACCACAACATGTTCATATCTCAATTTTGCTTCCTGTTCTTCACTCATCAATTGGTTTTCCCAATTTGGGTCGCCTGTTTGCTGGCTTGTACTTTCATACATCATCCTAAAATCATACAAGCAGGTCGATTGCTAATCTGTAAAAGCGAACATTTGCTTGTAACAAAACCTATTTTGTTTTTCCATGGCTTTCTCGTTGATCCACACTTACAAGGCAGTGTAAAATTATCCCTCAGTTCTGCAAGGACATCCTTGGCGTTTTTTTCCAATTCTTGTGATGCAGGTATGAGAGCAACTGCAGGACACTTCTGAGGGTCCAACATAGGTGAGGCGGGATGTGGGATATGAAAACTTTCAAAGGCAAGATGTGGGATGAAGATACGACGTCGAGACCGGGATATGCTCCATTTCCATAAGCGAGATACGGGATAGGATAGTTCTATGCAGGATAGTAAGTAACCTCAAGTGAATTTAAGAGCTTTAATTTGCTTGGAGAGTAAAAATTTCGGCTGATAGACCCTAAAACAATCCCCAGAAAACACGCAAGAAAAGTAAAATAGACCTTGCTCCGGTCATGCGATTTTCTGTGGTTTTCCTTTCGGAGTAACAATTGGCACGAGTAAGAAGTAGCCTTGAGGTCAAAGGGCCATCTCTTTCAAACACGTTGCATTCGTTGACGACACTGTCAACTTCACCAACCTCGTCTGAAACCTCTGACATAAGAAACTGTGTTGCAATTTATTATCAAAATGAAAGTGTTAGAAGCAGTTTTCTCCATAAGGAAAAATTTTGCTAGGGATGGTACTCCAAGGAATAATGATGGACTTGCAAAATGCAGGCTATTTCAGCTCTCTGGTATCTGCTAAGAATTCAACAAGGTGGTATATGTTTGTGACGGCACCCAAACGATCTGTATCAAGATGTTCACAACCCTTAAGAAAACTAAAGAATTTGGCCTTTAAATAAGAGTATTGGAGATTCTCTTTCTGCATTTTCCATTCATAAAAAGCACCACGCATACGACATAACATTCAAGAAATTATTAAACAATGCTCATCTTTCTTTTGCCTATGCTGCCAAATTTTACTTCCAAACACTGACGTTATTTGTCAGACCAAAGTGCTGGCATTTCCTCAAATCAATTATCTCACATAAATACAACAACTTGTTTTAACATTGGGCAATTGTTTCTCTTGCCTATATACAGGTATGCTCCCAATTTTTCTTTTTTCTTTTTTTACACTAGACACTGAGTTTACTTTACTTTACCAAATTATCAAACAATGCTCATCTTTCTTTTGCCTATGCTGCCAAATTTTACTTCCTTGTTTTTAAAAGTGTTCCCTGTATACATGTGGCATTTCCTCAAATCAATTGTGTCACATAAATCCAGTCTTAAACGATGGGCTAAAATGTTTCTCTTGCCTTATAACATAAATGTATGTTTTTGAATTTTCTTCCAGACACTGAGTTTCTTTGTCAAACCAAAGTGCTTGCATCATGTGGTTGTCTGAAGACAAGTGAAAGGGGAAAACAGCTAACTTCTGGTTGCTGTCCGCATCTGAAATACACAATTTCTCAAGCTCCGTACTACCTAGGCAGCGTTTACATGAATGGGGTTTCATTTGTAGCCGCATTGGTTTTCGATGTGCTTACTCCTTCTGTTCACACTACACAGATCTCGACTGTTGCTGAAATCGAGTCGATTTGAAAATGCTGCCAAAAGTGGAGACTTTTCAAAAGAACACGGTTTCGTCTGTCATGTGAAGTTCGAAACCGTATCGATTGTAATACGGTTACCATTTTGGTGCGAAATTTGCATCGTTTGATGCAAAATCGTGAATTTAGCGGGTAGTGCAGGGCTCTCGTGTAACACCACGATTTAGATTTTCTGGCGAAAAAAGTTCTGTGGAAACACTTCCGAACCACATTGATTTTGACGGGGCTTCCAAGTTGTGAAAATATGTCAATATGAAAGCGCATTCATGTAAACACTGCCTTACAGTGCATGTACAGTATACAAAAGTGCGGTCAAGAAATTTTGACTGTACATTTGAAGAAAATGGTAGATATTACATTTAAACAGAGTTGTAAATGTTGTAAATCTGGCGTAGATCGTAACCATGGTTTAAATAAAAAGCGAAATTTTTACCTTTAGGGCTACACAGGACAATCATCTTTGTTGCTATTTCACCTCTTCTCTCTTCTTAGATTAGGTTGATATTTCCCGCCCTTTTCGTGCCAACCAGATAAATATCATATAAAACCCTAAAGGAAAAATGGAAACTCGCAGACAAGCGTTTGTCATCCTTAAGTGACATAAAGTTACGGGTGAACCGTTGTTCTTTCGTAAAATTGGCTTAATGACACAATGGCGCGATCGTTCCCGTCATGGCCGAACGAACCCAAAGGGATGATACAATTCTTTTCATCTTTGCTCAACCAAGTGCACTTTCCAGCCAATTTTGCCTCCCGCTTTCCATTTTCTTGAAACACAAAACGTGGCAAACACGAACACCCATACTTGGCAATTAGCAATATGCCCCAGGAGAACTCCAAGAACAAAAGGAGTACAGGCGGATAAGTAATTCATTGCACTCTTGTCACGCAGTGTTACGTGACAAAAAAATTTGTTATTCGCAAAATTCAGTTAGCACATGGCACCTGCAAAAAATACAGTGGTTTGGCAATCAGAAAGAAAGACACAAAAGCCAGACAAAAAGACACTGTCGTTTTAAATAAATTAAGGAAAGTTTCGATATCCCATAAAATATTTTCGCAGCGTTCAAAGAATTTCGTCGTTTTTTGTTCTAGAATTTCAAACGCTGTTATGAGAATTTTTCAGTCACATTCTTTTATTTTACTAATGGGTGTTTCATTCATGGTAAAATTGCAACGTGCCAAGGAAGCATGTTTTTATAAAAAACAACTTTAAAAAGAAAATCCACAAAAGTAATGGAGGGTTTAGAGTTTTTAAAAGCTGGTTTTCTTGTAATTGATAGAGGAAGAGATTTACTGCCATAATTTATCCAGCAATAAAAGTGCATTGCTTCAAGGTTACTGGACTTCACTCGAACATTGACAAAAATATAATTTGCCTTTGCCTTGTCTACCTTGTATAAGCCAAAGGAGAACGTTTCCCATTCAGATTTTTGATAAGTTAACTACGCATTCTTTTTGATATTCACACAACTGACTTTTAATTCTCACAGTATCTAGTCAATGAGAAGAAAAAGTGACTCAAACCGACCAATCACAGTGCATGGGTGAGTCCAGGCATTTGCCTTAAAAATCTCGCCAATCGGCACAACTTACAGGAGTGAGTCAAGACCTTGCAAATGTCGTTTGTAAACATTCGTCGGGTCATTCTCATACACAAGAGAGGGGCCAAGTGCCCTCTCCTTCAAAACTTTTTTAAGTTTTGCATAAAGCAGGAGGAAGGAAACTTCCTGACGACCGAGGAACTTTTTGCTGCCTACGAAAACGCAGTTTCCGCTTGGACTGATGGGGTCAGTCTCAATGGCCAAACTAAGTTTTTAATAAAGAAAAGCAGGTTCCGCCGGGTACGTACTTTAAAATTATGAAGTCATCAACGCTTGCATTAATAAATGTTCGATGAAACATTGTTCCAACTTTTAAGAACGGAGCAAGTAAATGAATGGCCTCGTGATTCGTGTTTGTGCATTCTCCCTGATCTACAGCAATTTAGAAAAGCCATTGTCAGACACGGGCTCCAAGAAAGATGGCCATTGCGCCCAGACGTCAAAAACCGTCAGCGAGGATACATTGGCGTGAAGTTAAGGCAGCCACGGCGGACTCAACAAGGGTATGAGTTTGGTGGTCAGCAGATGATTGAAATAGTGGAGCGGTTTATGACTCTAAATCCTTAACCACTTCCTCCAATTGAGGTAGCACTAAATGTCCTGTTCCATTTTCTAACCGGTCAGTAGTCACCAATTACACAGTATCATTTTTAATTCATATGCTTTCCGTAGATTCATGACGTTCCAAGTGACCCCTGAGGCGCAGGCCGTTGTGCCTTTGCTAAACGGGATATTGAAAGAGGAGAAGTTGTCACGGAGTATACTGGGGAGATGGTATCATTAGAAGAGGCAGAGGTCCATGAACAACGTTACAAGGGTCAGGGAAAGACGTGTGCACTAATGATTCTTGAAAGCCAACATTGACAAATCGCGTAAGTAATAAGGATTCAGTTGTCTTGTTGATGTAACCGTCCTAACATAGACATCACTTGGTCGGTCTGGTGTAGGGTCTAAAAAGCACTTCTAGTCCCTGTTTAACACAATTTAGAAACGTGTTTAGAAAGAAATTCAAGTGCTAAATTATTTAGATGCAAAACCAACCTCTAACCATACTACAGTGTCCTAAGAAACCATTTCATCAGTAACCAGTAAATTATGACAAATGTAGATATACATGTACACTGCTATTGCCTTGGCCTTACTGTAGCTAAAATTTATGACAAAAATGTTTTAAACATAATTCACGATGCTGTGGACAAATTGCTCTTAGATGATGTAGCATTAACCGAGCGGGGAACTGGGCGCCATGAAACCTGCTTCACTGCGCTAATATATACGATTAGACAGACTTGTATCTTCAATAGAAATTTTGGGAATTTTGCGGTGGTGATAGTCAGATTTTAAAAATGGCGACCTGGGAACTGTGATATAGCCGGCTGATTCATTATCCAACAAGCAGATTTTCCTTCTCTGTGAGTTTTTGAAACGGAAAGAGAAACGAAAAAGGAAGCTAAGATCGAAGCTGGGGAACTCGGTACATTCACACAATAAGAATTCCGAGTTTGACCCATAAGAAATACCAGAAGTTAGTTACTTTTAATCAGTTGTTGTCAGTGCGAGCCCCAAATGACAAATCAACTCTTGACAGGACTTCCCGCAACATCTCTACTTTTGCCCTCACAGGTTAACAACAACATGTACTAAACAATGATATTTGATTGCTTACTTACGGGTTTGTCTTCAGTGATTCAGCATTCAGTGGATTTCCAAAGCCATCATACATAGATCGCCGTGGTGGTTGGCAGAGTTTGTCCCCATTGAATTGTATTGTTAATAGCCCATTTCACAGTTCTGTGCTTAGTTACCTGGCCTTTAAATGAAAGTGAGGCTGGAGTTGACCTTGCTTTGACAGCAACCTCGGATGTTAATTTGTACGAATTAGCATGAGAACAACATCATACACATAAGAAAAGCAGTGAGGTTTGTATTAAAGTAAGGTCAACTCCAGCCTCACTCTCATTCAAAGACCAGGAAACTACGGTAAATACACAACTGTAAAATGGTCAAAATAGTGTTTTCACGTGACGTCACGGCAGCCATGTTGGTGTTCCTAAACAATGGAACTAATCCCCTGGTAATTGAGCTTTATTATCGTGCAAACTTTTTTTTTTCGGGAAAAAAACAAGTTTACTGATCACCTGATTGAAAACACTCTATTGTTTAGATTCAGTTGAAGTTTGAGAACTCTCTTCCAACCAGTCCCTTCAGTCCCGGATGGAGTGATAATTAACGCCAGTTAACGACGCTAGACAGACTGTTACACTGACATGATCGCCGAAGAATGGAAACTGTTGCACAGAGTAACTGCCGTTTTTGTTGTATTTGTGAGTTTTGCGTTGGAAAATCATCAGGGAAAAATTTAAAGAAAACACTTATGCATAGTCTGTGAATCTGTGGTTCTTCTTTGTCTTTTATCAATTAATGACCGCTGGAGAACTCCTACCACTGCTTTTTTAAAGGATAGTTTTGATGTTATTACATAATTTTCCTGAACTGACAAAATTTCATATTATATTTAATTTAATTTCTTTCTAGGATCTATCCTTATCATGGAAATCTGGAGGGTGAAATGACTTGGGGTGCCATGATCAACATCACGCCAACCTCAGACCATTTATTGCAGGGAAAAACACCAATAGGCCCAGAGTATTTTTTGTTGCCTTGCATGACATTCCCGAGACCATAGTGTTTCTGTGGAATTATAATGATGCGGATTGGGAATGTCATGCAAACAGCCAAACCCTTCCTGAATCACACTGAGTAGATACTCTTTTTCTTTGGAAATCTTACCTTAATCAAATA
>NC_090876.1:32142022-32159522 GCF_036669935.1 Montipora foliosa
CTGCAAACTTTTGAAATCGTGGACGTTTGCGAGACGAAGCACTTCGAAAATTATGGACCGAAGCCGAAATTCGCATTCCGTTTATTTATTAAGATTCAATATTCTCGCGTATTCGGGCCGACTGGCTTACAATTCATCAGTGCTGCGGAAACACACACCTTTTGGATAAAATCTGTCTCCTATATATTTTCGCTGCAGGAAGGAAGTGTCAAACGTCGATCGATCTACTCACAGTGCAGTCTCTGATGTTTTGGCGCCAATTTATTTGGAATGCCGCGAAGGCGCGAGTGCTTACCTGCCTTCGGAACAATATTTTGTGTTCTTAAGTGGTTATGTCGACACAAACTCGTACGATACTGACTCATAAGCAAGTGTGCAAAACGTGTAAGCCGAACTTACCGAGAACTTTTCTGCCGCTACCAATTCATTGTGGATCCATCCCTTATGTTGCAACGCTGTGTATGACTATTTGTTCTCATTCTATAGCATCTAGTTTGTTAGGCGCAAGGCTAAAACGAGCGGCAAATTATTATCTCATTGACGCCGGTCCACCGACCGACTTGTCTTCTTTCTCTCCCTCCGCGAAGAGAGCCTGTTCGATGTTGTTCATGCGCTTCCTTTCTAATGTAGGTGTTTGACAGCAAGGGTGCGTGGCCACCCTTTGAAATGAGAAGGGGTGGAGCCTCAATAGCATTTATCTCCTCACGAAATATTTTAACATTGAAGCCGAGATATGGCTGTTTGTTCACTCAATGCAAATAATTTACACTGAATTTTTTCGAGTAACTAAGTGTTGTGACAGTTAAATTTTGTGAATTGTATGAGAATGTAATTTTTCCTCACCCAAAATGCATTTAAACCAGTCATTGTTTGGATGTTTTATTTTAATATTCAGTTTCTCTTAACAAATGTAGACAGAAATTCAGTTTTTAAACAATGCGAATTCAACTATTTTGAGAGAAGTACTTCGAAGAAAAGCCTTGAAATTTTTGGCGTAATTCTGGTAGATGGTTTACAATATAACCATTTTTCTCTCGTAGCACTTCTAAGTTGCGACAGAAAATAAAAGCAGGCTTTATGTCTGCCCTGTCTTTTCGTTTCGGCCAGCTAAAAAATTCATCTCTTCGTTCTTCTAAGAAAGTTACTCGAACTTTGTTGGCAAGTTTCTTTTCTATTTGCCCAACAAAGAAGTCCTCTTCATACGCAACAGCGACCCATTCCTTTTCCATTAAGACTGTAATACTGTAGTCCTAAGAGAAGAAAAATATCAGTAATATGAGATCTCAAACGAATAAAATACTCCCTCATGCTATGGTCATTTAAGATGGGATTCTGGAGGACAGCGCCTTACCCAATCATCCTTGAAAGACTGTGATAAGTGGCCTTTATCTGAAAATAGCAAAAGAAACGATTGATCGCAGAACTTTTTTGGCTAACGTTTCGAGGGAAAGTTCAAGTTTAGATCCATGAACGGGGCCACTATACCTTTCTTGTGATCCCCAGCAATAGGTCTAACAGGCTGTTAATATAAATAATTGGGAAATTTAGTGTTTGTTACTGTGCCTCATTCCAATCATTTCAATTATATACTCAGCAGGAAGTGTCCTCTGGGTCTGTGCAAACATTTACCGCGTTTTAAATATATTCTAAAATGCACATTCTGTAAGGTACCCACCAACTGAAAACCGTTCAACTAAGCAAAGTAGTCAATCTCAACAAAAAATATCCGGCAGCTAGGGAAAATTAGGCCTGAGCTGTACTGAAGAAATCATTGTCTTTACCGAGTTGCTTGCCATGGTGTAATAAGGCCAAATTCGAACAATTCTAGGTGGCTAACATTGGAAGTTTAGCATGCGATAATTATTAACGGCAGGCTGTGAGCCTTTTCTTTTTTCTTTTTTTTTTTTCGGTCTGACTTATTTAATGTTTGTTCCCTTTCCTGATGTAAAATGAACAAACTTCACTCTGATACGCATTTAACTGATCACGATTTCAAGTTGTTACTGGATTGGGTGCTTACCGTGGATGAACATATGGGTTTTGTCAAACGACTTGTCTTGTGTTTGATCTGAAACAACACGCAATCATTTATTTAATAATTAACCAAGCATCCTGTTAAAAAAAAAAAAACTGTCAAAACCATATTCTCAAAATGGGAATGTAAAATGTAATGTAACTGTTTTACAAAGATTGTCGAGAGAAGTAGGACTGAACCGTGACCACATCACACCTTTTCCTTGCTTTCTTTTGTTGCTGCGGCCCTTAATCTTTCCAGAGCGGTTTCTGGTCTTGATAGCCTTTCTTCGTCTGGGTCAGAACTCTATAGAATAAGGAAAATCAATTTATAAACTAACTTGACAATGAACATTTATATGGGAAATAATGCCTCTGATTCCACCAAGAGGAAGGAATAAAATTTCTGTGGGCACTGATTCTCGTTCAGCGCTCTAAATTGCACTGGCAATATTTTGTGGGGTTGAATTACACTGGAAGGAAAAATGTATTTCAGTTAGCTTTTGACGAGCTTAGCTGTGACGTTTTAATTTGTTTGCTTTTACAAACTAGAATTGGTAACTTTTGTGAACTCACCTCTGAACTAGAAGAGACCGCACTTAAAGATTTCCGTGTCTTTTGCAAGACATCATCGTCCTCAATTGCGCTCTTAGTCTGCAAACATCAGATACAATTTTTCTCAGTGATAGCAGGCCAGAGTATGTGTGGCTATTGTATGTCGGGCACTCTCGTGAGCCGATATGGTCCACCCACTGAGGATACAGGTGGGCAATTATTCTACATTAGATATATTTTACCCCTAGATTTGTCAGCAGACGTTTTGCAACAAATTGCCCTTTGTCAAAGTTTGTATTACCTGTGCTAGGGTTGACAGAGGTACGTCCTCGTAAGTGATGATTAATGCTGTCCTAAAAAGTATCGGGAAGCTGGGGGAAATTGTTCCTGAGCTATATTAAACAAATCGTTATGTTTACCGAGTCGCCAAATTCGAACAATTCTAAGTCGGGTTACATGGAAAGTCGAAAAAGCGCCTTGGCATGCGATCGCTCTTGACGACCGGTCATGAGCCTTTTCTTTTTTGTGTGTGTCTGACTTGTTTAATATTTGTTTCCTTTCCAGGTGTAAAATGAACAAACCCCACTCTAATATGCAATCACGATTTCAAGTTGCTTACCTTGGATGAACATATGGGTTTTGTCAAACGACTTGTCTTGTGTTTGATCTGAAACAACACGCAATCATTTATTAATTAACTAAGCATCCTGTTAAAAAAAAAGCTGTCAAAACCATATGTTCAAGATGGGAATGTAAAATGTATGTAACTGTTTTACAAAGTTTGTCGAGAGAAGGAGGACTGAACCGTGACCATATCACACCTTTTCGTTGCTGCCTTTTGTTGACGCGGCCTTTAATCTTTCCAGAGCGGTTTCTGTTCTTGATGGACTTTCTTCGTCTGGGTCAGAACTCTATAGAATAAGAAAAATCAATTTATAAACTAACCTGGCAATGAACATTAATATGGGAAAATAATGCCTCTGATTCTACCAAGAGGAATGAAGTTATGAGCGCCTTGTGGCTCGTTCAGCGCTGCAAATTGTCTTGTAATGTGCGCTGGCAAAACTTTGTGGGGTTGACTTATATGAGAAAGAAAAAATGTATTTCGGTATTTTTTTCCTTTTACGAACTGCATTTGGTAACCTTTGTAAACTCACCTTTGAACTAGAAGAGACCGCACGTGAAGATTTCCGTGTCTTCTTGAAGACACCATCGACCTCAATTGTGTGCTTAGTCTGGAAACATTAGACATAATTTTTCTCAGTGAGGGCAGGCGAGAGTATGTGTGGCCATTTTATGTCGGGCCGCTCTCGCGCCGCTATGGTCTACCTACTGAGGGATAAAGGTGGCCAATTATTCTATATTACATAAATTTTACTCCTAGATTCCTCAGGAGACCTTTTGCAAGAATTTACCGTTTGCATACATGAACCGTAAACAACACATTACATGAACTTAATTTTTTCTCGAATTTAAGAGTAGCTATCACAAGAGCTAATTTCTCCGAGAAAACAATAACGAAAGAGATCAACAAAATATACAATTACTTGCGGACTACGATTCTGTGCAATATTTACAAATTATCGCTAAATGAATTAAAACTATACGCCGAATTTTAAGAGTACTCTAGTAAAAGCTTACCAAATTTACATGAATTTCAGGATAGCTAATGCTTTTTACAGATATTAAAATCGGAAGTGCGAATAAAGTCTGGCACTGAGTTCCATTGATTAGCAGCACGATAAGAAAAAGAACGAAGGCATAGGTACTTGTTTTAGGTATAGGGAGGGTCAGAATATAGTCTCCGCGTAAATTATAAAAGCTGCTACGGATAGTGAACGTATTCCTCATATAGATAGGATCCTTGGTTAAAAATAAACTTTTGTAACTAAAATTAACACATGTGTATAAGTTTATTACGCAGAGAAACACAATTTATTTTGTCCAATAAGTTACAATATGTAGATTCGAAATCATTTAGAATACACCTAAGAATCCTTTTATTCAAAACCTCTATTTTCTTTTTTTTTTTTTACCCGTGCTAGGGATGACAGAGGCACGTCCTCGTCACTGCTGATTATTGCTCCCTCATTATCTGTGGATTCCTTGTCTTCTGGGGATGAAATCTACGAAAGAATTAAAGAACTATTTTCATTGCCCTGCCAGTTAGTGCACGGCAAACGAAACAACGCTCGATCAATTCATTTGCCTCAACTGTGACTTGTAAGATGCTCGGCATCCTGATACATTTGGACTTTTTAGCCCTGGCGTGAGAGTCTTCGTTGTTGCGGCAGTGTTAAACTCGTTCAGATTCAATGCGTAAATGATGTACTTGTTTCAGTATTACTCGGCCACTTATGAACACTACTCATGGAGTCCACTTACCCTTGCTGCACTTGAAACATCTGACTCTTCGTCTTTATGAAGGACACAGTTTTTGTTGACCCAGCCCTTCGCAAGTTCATAAGTCTCGTCTCTTAGACTATCTACATCTCTCCGGTACTGCGAAAACTCCGGTAATTGTGAAGAAGAGCTCCCCAAAAAACCTGTCGGCCGACTGTCGGTCAACTGTCGGCCGACTGTCGGCCGACAGTTGACCAAGAAAAATAGGGTCAAACTTAACTTTTGTCTTATGTTATTTCAACCTGTTGATTTCAGTGTTACTTAGGCAAAGAATTAGAGACAGCTCGTTACATTCCTTCTATCCCTTGCCTTGCATAGGATGGTACTTGCTTGCACGTAAGGACTATGGCCGTTTTAGTGACCTCGAAATACAACAGTTTTTGAACACAGTTCCCTTACCTCTTCACTTTCTTTCTCGAGTACTTTAAGCCTTCTCTCCAGCTTATTCGCTCTTTTCCTTTCATTGTCAAGATCTTCAACGGCCTACAACACAATATAAGTTCATCAACCACAAAACAATGTCCGTCAGTTACTGTAGCTGGCTGCTACACTGAAAACACATCACCTGCTCCAGCTTAATTCGGAGATCCGTATTTTGGCTTTTCAATCTTGAGACTTCTTCTTGTAACTGTTCAAAGTTAAAGAAAAAAAATTACTTTTACACTGGATACAGCTGATTTGTATCGAAACTATAGGTGGTTAGTTATTGCGTGCTCTACGGGTTGCATTTACCTCTTCTATATTTCCGGTCGCTGCTTTTTGTATTGATGGGGCTCCCTTTTCGCGCTACAAGGAGATAAATAAAACTTTTAACTCACTTCTGGTAGAAAAACTATTAAACTAAGTAAAAAAAGAAATACGACATCGAATGACCTTTCGCCGCTTCAGTTCTTGAAATGAAATGTGTCCCTCCAATACATCCGACAGGAGTTTAAACTGTTCTTCTTCACTTTTATTGTACAGGGCCATGAAATCACCCTGTGTGACTTTCGTGTTCAAACGATTTGGTATCTGCAGCACTATAGAAAAGCAGCGGTTTGATAGCCTGGCTACCATTATGTAGTGAGACATATTGTGCTGCAAATAATGTAGAAATAATATATATGTTATCCATATATAAGTGTAAGAGACACATGAGAGCAAGAGGAAAAATTCCCGGGAAAAATTACATGTATTATAGATTTATTTACGTCGTTTAAATCTTTTACGGAGTGAAAATACTCAAGGGGAAAGATAAAAAGCTGTGTGCTTACTGGTTTTCCTTGTTGAATCACCAACTTTCGCCACTTCGAATAAGCTTGACCTTCTCGCGGTGGTTCGTGTGTTTCGTCGATGCCACATAACTGATAAAGGGACTGTCTTATTGATTGTACATGGGTTATGAAGTCAGGTGGTCGGCTGGTGGAAGAGCTTGACTGAGAATCTTCCACTACTTGAGGCTTCGGAAGTATTTGTCGTAAAGTGGTTGGATATGGAAGGTTGTAGGTTTGTGAGAATGCTGGTGGCATCCCATATGTGAACGGTACAAATGGTGCTGGATAAAAAGGAGGAGTGAAGATGGGCTGAGAATTTTGCGGATTGGCTGTGTTTTGGCTTGACGGTCCTGTAGTCGCCTCTGGCATAGGTACTGGTTCAATTGACGTGGCTTGTCCGGGAAATACCTGCCTTTGGGCTGAGAAAGCTGGTGAATCTCTCGCTTGCATGCTTTGATATGGCAAATAAACGTTGTGCTGTGTGAAGTTAAATCCTATACGGCTCATAAATTCTATCTGACTCCACCAGATGTTAAAGTGCTACGAAATTCCTGTGCGGTTCTCTTTTTAGGTGTGGACTTCTCATCCTGTTCGGGATAATGTCAACCTGAGAGTCGCGGTTGCACGCAAACACCCACAAATTCACGACAGTCAGTAAGAAAATTAAAGTACGCTGTGATGTGTTCAAAGTGTGGCACTCAGTTTCATCTTCAAAACTGAACCATACACCGAGAAATGTTTAAAACCCTGACTCGTCCTTCGTAAATTAAATTTTCTTGATATATTGATGTGACTTTCCTCTAAAACGTAAAACGGAACTGCATGCAACTTATCATACATTTTGGTGTGGCATGATAATAGAGGTTCAATGTTCTGATCAAGGCTACTTCGCATCACGGTACTCATACAGAATAATCGTTTTTGCTTTGCAGAGAGGGAAAATTAGCACACAATAAGTTCACATTAACTGTCGGGTGAAGGGGATAAAAGTTGAAGAAACTACATAAATTACATATTTTCTTTGATCTCTGTAGGATAAAAGCTACATATGCCACACCGAAAACTTCACGAAGGCAGTGATCGAATTCACTTCACACCCTTGAAGGAAAGCCGCCTGTGGTTCAACAAGTGAGACGAGCTCCACTTTCTCATAGATTCGGTTTCTGTACGTACATGAAGTTCATATAAAAAAGGGCGTTTAAACCATTTCATATTGTATACGTCTGTTTTCAGTAAATATCAAATCTTAAAAGGATATAAGTCACATCATTACACTTCTTTTTTTTTTTTAAGCGATTCAAATTGATTCAAATCCAGGGGTATTCTAAAAGTGACATGGGTTTGTAGGGAGAGTTTCTTCAAACTATCCGGCTCGCAGCCTTTCCATGGAAGTATTACAGTTGGGTGCAACTGAGTTCATACTGTGAGAGCGACTGATTCGCCACAGACTTACGCAGAAATTTACTCGGAGAAAACAATGTACATTCACCTATGTAGTGACAGACAGATATGAAAGGGTTCTTTCAAACAGTATTAATCGGCCGTGAGGAAAATGTAGATTTTATTCTATGGAGGTCAAAGAAAAGCTGTAATTTATGTCGTTTCTTCACCTTTTATCTCAACTGATTCTGTGCTAATTTTCCCTTTTGCAAAGCAAAACAATTATTCTGTATGAGTACCGTGATGCAATATAGTCTTGATTAGAACATTGAACCTATTATCAGCGAACTGTGGGCCATAATTCCGGGGCCATAATGCTCTTATTGTACGTCTGACAATACGTTTTGATTGGATAACACATAAGCGCGCCTTCGTATCAAGTTTTTATTTCGCCAAGGCGGGAATTTTGAGTTTCATTCAAATCTCTCAGTCATGGATTTCGTCCTATCGCTTTTTCTGTCCCTTTTGATATCGTTTACAATTTACTTAAAAGATAGAATTGTTGTGAATGTCACAGAAGGTGATCAAAGAAACACAACTAGCAACGATTTCGCTGCGTTTTGGGAAGAGCCTGCGATTTCGCGTTTGGTTGACACTCTACACGGCTTTTACCGGGGTGAAGATAATGACGACGAAGATGGCAACGAATTACCCCCGTTCAGGTGGAATTATTTGCCTCTCACATATATCGATCCACTACTTCACTACAACATTGGATGGCAACCTGAGGAAAAACTGTTGTTACACTCCAAGAATGTCTTCGAGGATAGCCACTCCGTGATGTGGCAGATGATGTCACAAGCACAGAAAGGACAACAACAGGTTGGTATATTTGCCACAGATTAGCTGCTTTTTATTAATAATACTGTTGACTGCTTGGCAATTATGATAGCAACTCTGGGTCTCTTATCCTTTAGACTTCGCTTGATGCAGACTGTCAGTGTGCCGGTGCATGTAACTGCAAGACGTTTCATCACACAAGGATGAAAGTAGACTATGTGAGAACTCATTTAAGGGACCCTCGCAACCGCAACCTGATATTACCACTCAGTATTGACTACCGACTTGCTGAAAATAAAGAAGCCTTGGAGCAAATTATTTGTTGTTTGTTGAACATAGACAGCAATAAGTGGGAAATATGCTCTGATAGGCAACCGGTAAGTGTTGTCTTCTCATATTTTGACCAATATTTTAATGTAACGCACACACGACACCGACAACCTTTTCATAACCGCAAGCGTCACGCTAGATTCACTTGTAAACTTATAAATTGTGTCTTTTATTTAACTCTTTTTGGACGCGTAGATTTTTTGCAATGTCCATCCCTGTAGTTTTTCAGGTTTTATTTTACATTGACCATATATTTTTTTATTCATAGCTTTCCTCCACAAAAGTGTCCCGTGTTAATCATGGATCAATTTTAGAGGCTTGGCCAAAACCAGCTGGTGGCGTCAGAGGAGGCAAAAGGACAGGAGGGGGAGAGAAAAATGTAGGTAACGTTGAAAACAACAGCAGTAACAACCCAAAAGACTAACCAAAAAAGCCTAAGACTAAATATATTATGCATAATATAATATCTTGACTACTCGCGTCTTTTTCTTTGAAAAGGAACGCCGTAACTCTGCATGTAACTCGATAGTGGATCACGATTGCGAACCTGCAAGTAGTAGTGACAGTGACGACGATAGAGAGGTAAGACTTATGCCCTGTTCACGCCAAACGTTAACCATGCTTTGAAGATGTTTAGTTAAAAACGGTTTCAAAGTGTTTTCTTTTTAAATCATGCATGCTGCTTTTTGTCCGCTACACATTTAGCACAGCTATTAAAGGCATGTATTGAAACTCACCTGAATCTCACGTAAAAGCCACTCCAACATTTTTCTGTGGAAGATTTCATTTTGTTAAATCCAGGTTAACTAAACATGTCTTCTTGGTGTGAATGGGGTATTACTGAAAAAAAATTATATTCATTGACGCCGAGTCCCAAGGTGGGCCACTTTCATTCCATCCGGTTTTCTTTTCCACTCACCCTACAGTCAGTAACAAGTATCGGCGAGTATTGTGAGATTGAGGAAAGCCGGCACAGTGACCAAGTAGCGACAGCACCCGCTGCCCAAAACAAGGTATTGACTATTGACTGATCCAATTGACATTGTAGTAATTTCAAGTTCAATTAATTTTCTTAAGTACACTGATGTATAACTGAAGATGTTGCCCAGAATGCTGTATACAACTTTTAAGACATGGGAAAAGGCAAGGAAACAAGTGACAATGTACAGTTTTTTGCTTATGACATAGTAATGGGAAGGCTTTTATTTGCATTTCTGGACTTAAGCTTCTCTTTTTTTTTTACGAATAGAAAAAAAAACAATGTACCAAGCGGATATCAGTGAGGAAAGAAAAAGCTCTGTGCCCGAAGGAAATAGAAAAGGCCTCAAACATGCCGTGCTGTAGAAAAATGTGCACAAGAACATTGATAAACAAGGAGGACATACTGAAATGCCGCAAGACTTACAGATCTTTGCCTGAAAAAGAACAACGTTCCTTTCTCATGACGTTTTTTACATTCTCAGTTTATGAACACAAAGGTAAAGTCAATTTGCGGTTGAGGTCAATAATTATTGTCATACTGGGTCTAGCCGGTCGAGGGAAGCTCTCTCTAGCTGTCATACCCTACATCTGTTCATTTACATGAGTGCCATAAAAAATAAACATATTTTGATAAGTTAACATCATCATAGTGCAACTGGTGACGACGATTTTTTCCTAGTTTGCTTGCTGACGGAGCGATATTTTGTTTTATCAAATGTATTCTTCATATTCTTTGGAAAACCCTTCCTCGCTTCTTCCTTGCTGCTGGCCACATGTTTGACGTCACGGACCAGTAAGCAAGTGTTACGGATGATAATAGTGTCATTTACAACTTACCATGTCTCTTTAAGGGAAGAGATGTTATTCATTTCGAGTAAATGGAAAGGACCTTTGCAAAAAAGCATGGTTGAATGCTCACAGCATTTCTTCTACAACGTAAGTAGTAAAATGCCACGTCTCTCGGTAATAACTGGAAGAATCACAAGTACATACCAGTCAGTTTACTCGGATTGCTTTTCAACCCTTGCAATTTTCTTCTCATTTTCAACATAATGAGACAAACTTTCACGAGAAGGTATTTATCATCCTTTTGTATATCTTACACGCAGGTTTCACCGTCTTCTAGGGGATTATGAAAACGGGAGGACGTCCCCAGAAGGGAATAGAGGCAGCAGGCTTACCATCAAGTCCAGTTACCTGAGGGCAGAATCGTGGTTCGAAGGTTTGACAAACTTTATCTGTCATACATGATGTTTTTGGACATCGCTTGTAACATCGATTGCAACAGTGCGGTTACGAAAAATTCGTGAGTGTCATGGAGAACAATATTCACTTATTTCTACACAGATTACGTCGATAGCTGTGCTGACCGTATACCTAACGAAGACAAATATTGCCTACCGACATGTCTCACCAAAAAAGAGATTTACCTAACGTATGCCGATGATGTGAGGTCTACGGGTTTGTGTCCCGTTTCAAGGCCGACGTTTTCACGGATGTGGAAAGCGAGATTTAAGAATGTTATCATACCAAAGGTGGGTAACCCTGAATTAACGAATAAAATACCGATGGAAAAAGAGGCACAGTTTTACATACTAAAAGCCTCACTAATAGTTTCCCCTCTCTCTCTCTCTTTCTGTAAATAGGAAAACAAGTTCACAAAGTGTGGGGTCTGTGTGGCTTTAAAACTTTGTCTCCAAGGAACAACGGATAAGGACAAGAGGAAATCTTTTGCAATCAAAAGAAAACTCCACAACGAACAACAAATGTACGTTTACTGAAATTAAATAAGATTTCATGCTTGTTGTGTCTCACTGACTTGTTTTCTATTGGCAATTCAAAGGGCTGAAAGGAGAGTATATTATGGCAACTGCTTGAGAGCTGAACGGGAGCCGAAGCGCTATCTGTCATTAATTCTGGATGGTATGGATCAGTCCAAAACCAACATACCACATGCAAATTGTCTGTCAAAGGTGAGTATAATATCCAAGAAGATAAGTTGGCAAAAACTCGCCTAATTTCATATTTATCAGCACAGGTCCTCGTGCTCAGACTGACTAATTCCTGTTTATCTTTTACTTACTAATAGGACGAAACATACCACTTCTTAAGGACCCACATAACTGGAGCGATATCTCATGGGCATGGGAGAATTTTCAGTTTCATTGATCTGATGCGGTGGCCACACGACTCTAATTTGACGCTGTCTGTTTTGTTGCGCATCTTCCTTGAACTTTCTGAAGTATGAAACAGTTAATTTAACCGTGCTTTTTTTTAAAGATACAATTTCAAATTGGCTTTTTTTTTGCTTTTATTTTCTCAAACTATTTTTCATTTCCACAGGAAGGATGCCTACCACCGTACCTATTTCTTCAAATGGACAACTGCTACCGAGAGTGCAAGAATAAGTATATCCTGGGCTTTTGCGCACTTCTGGTTGAAAAAAGCATATTCAAAGAGGTGAGATACAGAAACACCTGGAAGCACTGAATAAATTAGGACTGAGAGAAATAATTTTTTAAAGTTATATTGCTGCTTTTGACAGGTACAACTGTCCTTCCTAATGGTGGGTCATACCCATGAAGATGTCGATCAAGTAAGCGATTTGAATAAGCTGAATTAAATGCGTTGTATTTGTTTGAAATAAAATCTTATAACAATGTAACACTTTAGTTTTTCAGCCGCATTTCCAAACTCTTGAGGAAAAAGGATTGTATGACTCTGCCTGCTTTGGAGAAAGGAATTCAAAAGGCACACACGCCTTCTGCAGAAACTGTCTTGGTTGACTTTGTGTATAACGTAAAAGAATGGATCGAGCCATGCCTTAACAACATAAAGAACCATGTTTACCCTCACTCCTACAGATTTAGCAAAAGAGACGGTAAGGGGGAAATGAAATACAAAGCTTGGGCCAAGGACAAAAACTGGTTACCTGAAGGAAAAGGTTTACAAATACTTCATTCTTTACCTAAGGGAACCCCTCGTCTTGTTAAGCCAGATACACGAAAACTACTGGACATCAAGCAACTAGAAGATTGTGTAGAAAAATGCAAAAGGCTTACTACTGATGATAGAAAGTGGTGGAGTTCATTTATATCAAATGAAAAGATTTACCGCCAGAAGTGGACTGATGCATCAGACGAAATTCTCCAAAACCACAAGAAGAAGGAATGGCCGTTGAAAAAGTTAAAACAGTATAAACAACTGGAGAACACAACAGAGGGAGACCCAGATCAATTGCAAAGAGAGCAGAACTTGAACGACCTTCTACGGAAAGCAGATCGCTGTCCAAACGTAAGTTACAATCACACAGCCGAAAGCCAGTTACACGGTGAAGGAAGTGGGAAGCAGTTTTGGATAATCTCTCCTATTTATCTCCTATTTTTTTGACAGGTAGTTGTAAGAGAAAAACGAAAGAACAACCGTCCTGGAGGTCCACAAAGAAAAAGGCAGCGAAAGGAAAGTTAGCCCCAGAAAGAAAACTGAATTCTCTGTTTGTTGTTGCAAAAGGCGCGACGTTGTAAATCTCAACTTAGCGAAACGCCGATTCCTCGTGATAATGCAACAAACTGATGATTACATAATAGACCAACAACGATGAAAATCGTAATATTATACGCTGTTACTATCAGTCCACATATCCGTTTTAGGACCGGGTCGCACTAAAGGGCAAAATTGATTTTGTTGAGATATTTCACTCGAATTTCCTTTTCCGGCATTTTGTACAATTGGGGTCGCACAGTGTCAAACAATGTGTCACCAGAGAAAGATAAGATCCATCTCCCAGCAAGCTTGAGTCACATAATCACGGCCAAAACTAAAACATGGAACCACGACAAGTAGCTTGCGCTTTTCTTGGAATCTTTTGTCTTTTAACTTGCACGCAGCTTAGAATGGCAAATTTATTTCAAATGCGTTGTCTTCACAACTTGAATGTTCAACTGGCATTGTTGGATATGGCCGTCAAGTTAGGCAAAGCAGACGGAGAAGACTGAACAATCCCGGCGGTTGACGATTGCCAAGACCAAATGTATCATGGTTTGAAATACACTTTATCATGGTTTTCGATCCTTTTTACGTCATGGTTGACCTACTAAAAGCTTTTTTGACATTTTGTGACATTTTGGCGAGGTCTAGAGCTCGCCAATTTTAAGTGGCGGCATCTACATTTTGCAGAGAAGGGTCGCACTTTTGTAAAATAAACTACTTTTTGCACTAGTGCGACCCGGCCCCTGACCTCTTATCTACAGCATCGAAAGTAGTTCAGTTTTCATTGTTTAAAGTAACTCGTGTCTGAGAAAGCCTTGACTACTGTATCATTACTGTTCAGTTTACGCGTAACGCAGCTTTGTCCAGTGAAAATCGTAGCCACAGATCTTAACAAATCGCAATTCACAGCTGGGTACAGTATGAAGCAACGTAACGTTACTGTTACAAAAAAAAAAAAGAATTACCTTGTAGGTTTTTCTATGTAACGCCAATCTCGATATAACCAACTAATTTCCACAGTGATTACGTATACACTTCTCGGTTTGCGAAAAATTTAATGTCATTAACATCTCAATCCAGAATTATCGCTAAAAATAGTTTGAAAAGTGCTAGTAGGTCAATGAGAGCGATGTCCCAAATATAAAGAACATTTTACCAATTCATGAAAGGATTATTGTCTGTTATGTATGCTGATGTTGCCCCACCCCCTCCTATTTCAAAGGGCAGGTAGATGCTTACCCCCAAAAGTCGGTCGATGGACCGGTGTCAATGAGTGAGCATCATTGCCGTTCGTTTTAGCCTTGCGCCTAACAAACTAAATGACAGATAATCTTAAACAGCATGGAACATAAACAGCATGCAACATAAAGGATGAATCCACAATGAATTGGTAGCGGCAGAAAAGTTGTCGGTAAGTTCGGCTTTTAAGTTTTCCACAGTTGCTCATGAGTCATTATCGTACGAGTTTGTGTCGAAATTACCACTTCAGAACACAAATTATTTCAAAGGCACATTTTATCGATATTAAAACCACACATGCTAAAGCACTCGCACCTTCGCGGCATTCCATGTAAATTCCCGCCAAAACATCGTAGAAAACATTATGCGTTGATCCATTGACGTTTGTCAATTGTTTCATGCGTCGAAAATATATACATAGAAAATGCGTTCTGTAAGTGTGTGTTGCAGCAGAAATTAACGAACTTGTAAGGCTAGTCTGCCCAAGTGTGTGAAGTGCCTCCCAATCATCTCGCAAACGTCACGTTTCCGAAGAAGCCAGAGTTCGTATCACTCTTTACTTTGCCCAAGTGTGCTCAAAGGCTAAACTGCATCAATCGTTTCCGTGTAATGCATCTGGCTTTGGTATGTGTAGAAGGTTCTTATTGGAAACACAGAATAACGTTATTCTCTAAGTTATTCTGTTATCGAATAACACGTATTCGATTGGATAGTTCAATGTTAGTTGAATCGGGACACGTAGGAACGTCGGTCAATCACCGACATGATCAACGTCCCAAATTCTCAAGTGAAAGTACGATCATTTCTTCCTTCATTCATTTTCAGATGCCATCAACATTTTCTTGTGGGCCTAACAATACGGAGCAAGAAAATTTGCGGCTGTTTGACCTTTGCGTGCCGGAATGTGTCGCGGTTCTGGGCTTAATTACCTTTCCTGCGGTTTCGATGCAAAGACAATCACGAGGCCTTTGTCAAACGAACACCTTTTGATGGCCACTCGTTTTGCAAAAAACAATTAGAAGTGACTGTTAATGTTCCTTCCGAAGATTTGAGGGATTTCGAACGTTGTATTTTAAATTAAAAGAGAAGTACGCGTACTTATTTAAGTGTTTTAACAAATGAGAGAGGATGCAACATACGAGCCGACTCACTTCCTCTGTTTCACAATGAAGCGACATCATTGGTGAATACAAATAATGATATCCACTGAAACTGGAGTAGTCATCCGGCATTATCGTGTTATTGAATAACACACTTATCATTGGTTCTAACAAAAACATTATTCGATAATGTTATCAGAACTGTCTGAGAGAGATGAGCTTGATGCTAATTGGCCCTAATGCTTGATAACCGCCGATAACCGATAACAGGGATTAGTCCCAATTATTTTGAACAAGTACCAATTAAAATGAACTAGTGTTTATGATAGGACAATGTAACTTCATAGTTGTTTATGCATATAATTATATTCATATATTATTGATCATTATTTATCCATAAACCTGTTTGTGCATGTGATGCATCACTGCAACTCTCATGGTAGTTTCAGTACAATTCTACCACTGCGAGCCCTATTTTTGCTAGCTATTAGGACAGTTGTGTTGTGTTTTGTAGGAAAGTAAATGAGTTTATATTAATAACTTCAATTCAAATAAGGAGAGATTTTTATAGTTCTTTGATTATTTGGAGTTGATATGATTTGACTTTAGATGCCCCCTATTTAGATGATAATTATTGTTATTCTTGACTAATAGTATTTTCTTTTTTTTTGGTTTTTTGCATATATATATACATATATATTTCCTTTTAGGCACTTTACTTTTAATAAGGAATCTCTGTATTCTGTACATACTGACCTAATTACTCAGATATCACTGTTCATCTCTGTATTTTATTCATTTTATTTTAATCATGTGTGTAATTGTGTTGAGTAAATAAATAATAAATTTGCACAGTCAAACAGCAGACCTCTGATTAACTTCTTTTGTTTGTCCACCAGCACTTGTATATTTCACATAATTGTAGTCAGTGTTTGTAGAGATTGGTTAAAAATTACCACCCACAAGTATACTTAATACCTTTTCAGGCCTACCCACAACAGCTGTCGGTCTTAGAGTTCTAATGTGCGCTCCGTTTTCTTCTCAGAGGGTGGAGCCTTCCCCTTAGGTGCTATAGAGTAACCAGTGGTATCACGGGAACTGCAATCTGATTCTGCAACACCTTTTGGGGGTTAGGGGGACCATACTCAAAACCAGGGGGAGTTATGGCCAAAAAACATGTCTTTCTAACTTATGCAGGGCCTTCCCTGGGTGTGCTAGAGACTAACCAATGGCATCACCAGATGCGCAATCAAGTTCTGCAACACCTTTTTGGGGTTAGGGGGCCCATAGTCAAAACCGGGGGGAGATCGCCCAGAAACCTGTTTTTCTCACTTATGCAGGGCCTTCCCTGGGCGTGCTAGAGAGAAACCAATGGTATCACCAGATGTACAATCAAGTTCTGCAACACCTTTTCGGGGTTAGGGGGCCCATAGTCAAAACAGGGGGGAGATATCCTCGAAAAACCTGTTTTTCTCAGTTATGCAGGGCCTTCCCCTGAGGTCCTACAGAGTAACCAATGGTATCACAGGATGTGCCATCCAATTCTGCAACAACTTCTGGGGGTTAGGAGGGTCCAGCTCAAAACTGGGGGGAGATATCCTCAAAAAACATGCTTTTCTCTCTTGTGCAGGGCCTTCCCTGGGCGTAACCAATGGTATCGCGGGATGCGCCATCCGATTCTGCAACGACCTCTGGGGGTTAGGGGGGCCCAGCTCAAAACCGGGGGGAGATATCCTCAAAAAACCTGTTTTTCTCACTTATGGAGAGCCTTCCCTGGGCATGCTAGAACAAAACCAAGGCTATCACCGGATGCGGCATTTGATTATGCAACGACTTGTGGGGGTTAGGGGGGCCCAGCTCAAAACCGGACGGAGTTATGGCCAAAAAAACCTAAAACAGGTTTTTCGGGAACAAGTC
>NC_090876.1:32179522-32187022 GCF_036669935.1 Montipora foliosa
ATATAATAATCATATGGGGAGTCTGTGGGACTTGAAAAAATCATATCAGCTGATATGGGAAATCTATGAAATATTGAACAGTGGACATCCCGTATCATTCCCATAGAAGATGTAGAGCAAGTAAATTTGTTGCTGCTATGGGATATATATGGAAATTGTGTTCCCATAGCTTTCCCATACAATGGATAGCATCAGCTTTTCTTCCCATACATTTTCCATACGTTAAATGTGGCAAAATTGAGCCCCATATCAGTTCCCTATATTCACCCAACCTTCCCATACCATTCCCAGATATGGGTCATATATGGCCCATGTTTTTCCATATCACTCCCATACTTTTTCTTTGGTAAGGGTACTAAATGATCTCACAATTCATATTATTTTTATTGTCCAGTATAGTAACTGCATTGCATTACCTTTACCCTATACATTGTATTATTTGAATTGTGAAATCTCCATTTACCTGGCACCTTCTATTAAGTGGCCACTAATCAAAGGCCTAAAATAGTTTATGAATATTGTAAATTAAACCAATGTGATGCACGTTTATGATACTCATTATGAATACAATCTGTGTCCACAAGTACCTACACTTGTCTGTTTTTCTTCATCAGAGACCAAGCAAAGGCAATCAAGGGAGTTTGGCAGACTTCATATATAGGTAGAAAAGAAAGATGGAGTTCAATGGTTCAGTTCACAAAGGGTGTCTGTGGTTGTTTTGACAAACAGAAAAATTTGCTATCGAGATTTCTGTCTGTCCAGATCCCAACCTCATCTCAAACCAAAAGATGTCATCAGATCTCACATCTATAATTCAAATGTATAGCATAGAATGACTAGTTAACAGTGCATTCACATACATGTAAGGCTTACAAGTTATTCCTTACATGACAGTGCGTGATACAGTTGAATTATTATAAATCAAGAACTGTGTTATGAGTAGTCATCTGTGATCAATTTCTTACACATACTCAAATAGATACTACAATGCTTTCAAATCATTTTTTAGTGACAGTGAAGAGGAAAGTGTAACAGTTACAGGAAAGCACAGTAGGGCAAATTCTCCTGTTTCTGGACCATCCCATGTATTGTCTCAGGCTGAACAGATCAACCAGTTAATTGAAATGTTTCCAGATTCAACAAGGGAAGATATATCAACTTCTTTAGCTGTCCATGGAACAGTTGCCAGAGCAGCATTGTCATTGTCAACCACCTTGACAAATGATAAAGATGACAGTGATAGTGACCTTGCAGAGCCAGTCTTTCCTCCTAGGGTCAGTGACTCCAGGCCACCCTCTCTTTCTGGGTTACTGGAAGACCTGAAAGATAATATGAGCAATGACAGAGAAAAACTGAAGGTTGATCAGGAGGATTTACTGAACGATGCTAAAGATGCAAATTTTGATCCAAAGAAAAAGCTCAGAGTCATTTACAACAAGCAGCCAGCCGCAAACATTGGTGGAGTAACCAGACACTTCTTTACCCAACTACTCCACCTGTTAATGAAGGGGTAGTTTCTAAAGAAACTGTGGTGCTGCGTCGGTGGGGAAGTAGTATACAAAAATTTGGTTTTATCAACGGAGTTGATAATGTAAATTGGCCACCGTACAGAGATTCTAAAAGCTGATGTTTCGACCATTAGCCCTTCATCACAGCGAATCGAGGGATTATGGGTTACGTGTAGTTTTTATAGTAGAGTAGGAGCTATGCTATTGGTGGTAACATGGCAACGTGAAAAATAGGAATATATTAGTTAAATGAAAAGCGTTCGTTAATACCGTGAGGATTAAGGGTGCCGATTTGAAAGATGAATCTTTGTTCCAGATTCTTGCAGCTTTCCGTCGTACCTAGATGTAGGGAAAGGCTGCAGATAGCCATGTGTTTTTTGGAGTGGTTAGGCAGATTAAAATGGCGAGTCACTGGCTTGGATGCATCCTTGTCATTCTTCTCAACATCGCGAAGGTGTTCGCGGAATCGGTCACCTAGTCGTCTACCTGTCTCACCAATGTATAATTTATTACATAACGTACAGGTTATGCAATAAATGACATTTGCGGAGGTACATGTGAAACGATGGGTGATCGTAACAGATCGCTTAGGTCCCGATATCTTGCTAGTGTTAACAATGAAAAGACAAGTTTTGCATCGTGAGCGTGCGCATTTGAAAGTGCCGCGTTGCTTGTTAGTTTTGAGCGCGCTTCTAACTAAAAAGTTGCCTACGTTTTTGTCGCGTTTGAATGAAATAAGTGGAGGTTGCGAAAAGATTCTACCAGTCTCCGGATCATTTTGGAGTAACTTAAAATTATTAAGAATGATGCTTTTGACTGCGTGATTATGAGGATGGAAAGTGAGGATGGAAAGTGAGGGTGAATGGAATTCTGTCATTCTTATCTTTTTGTGACGTTTGTAGTGATCACTGTCGATCAAACTGTTGGGTGCGATGATGGCCTGCTTTGACCACAGAGACAGGATAGCCATGTTTTTCGAACAACTGGCACATCTCCTGTGATTTGCTGGAAAAATCACTACAAAGACGTTGAAGTCTAAGAAATTGAGAATAAGGGATGGAGTTCTTGACGTGTGACAGATGTGACGATGAATACAACAAATAACTGTGAGAATCAGTAGGTTTGTAGTGCACACTAGTACATATCACGTTGCCTCTAATAGAAACTATTAGAGACTCCTGCCCCAGACCCTCCGCAAAAAAAGTGCAGTTGAAAACGAGGTCGTCTGATCGGTATAAAATAGCGCATTCGCGTCCAAGAAACCCAAATTTCAGGATGGAGAGCTGGTGGGACGTCCTTCCACCAGAACTCCAAGAGCTCATTTTAAAGTTAACAGAAAAGATGGAGCACAGGGATAACATGAAAGCCCTGGCGGAGGAGATTGGTGAGTTTTACCTACAACCCTTATCTGACGATTGTGATCAAGGGGACTCATGTTGTTTCTTTCTATCTTTTTTCTCGTAGAAAGGCTAGCCATCTGTCCTTGGACAGGAAATGCGGTCGTCCCGACCACCAATCTGCCCTCGAGAATCAAAAGCGGACAGTTCCGTTGTTCCCGATGTGGGTTCTATCACAAAATAGCAAACCGGAGAATTTATTTGTAGTACGGCCTTTGCCCTCGAGGTGTTTTGCTCCTGCCTCGATGGAGGTAAACTTGTAAATAGTTTTTCAACTTGTAAATATGTTTTTGTAACTAGTTTTGTCGACTTTTTCAGAAATCTTGTAAATATGACAACTTTTGTTTACATTTCGTTTGCATGCTCTTTTTTTTCCTTCCGGAGGAGGTTGCAGATAAAAAAAGATTCCTCTGTGAATTTTTAGGGAGTTTTTTTCTTTAAACCATTTTTTCGCAGTAAATGGTTTTTACACTTTTTAAGTAAATAGTTTTTACATAGACGTTTTTTACACTTGTAAGTAGTTTCAGAACGTTTGTAAATATATGTGACCACAAGAAAGAACTTGTGTTTAGCTTACATGCTCTTTTTTTTCCGTTAAGTGTTTTTTTTCTTCCCTGGGAGAATGCGGGTGACCTTCACAATTTTTTTTTTCGGATTTGGTTAAAAAACAAATATCCTCCATGACTTTTTTAAACCCATCTTTCAAAACTTTTAATTCCGAATTTTTTTTTTCATTCCTAAGAGCTTTCATTTGATGATCTAGCGCGATGTTCATGAAGTGACATTTAACCAAGCATGTGCTCACAAAAAAACAACTCGCATACTGTTCCTTGTGAACTTCCATTTTTTATGTTCCAGCGAATGTTTTAAAATGGTCTGAAATGTTTCCCATCCTTTTTTGGCTGCAAAAAATAATTCTGAACAGTACGTAACCCATCTTTTATTTTTATTGTTTCAACAAACGAACCACATAAAGCGCTTGACTTTGATTTTGAACTTGATCTTGAGAGAAACCTCTACTCAAGATTCCTTGACCTTGACTTTATGAGGGGTTTATACTGAAGATTCAAGACGCATTCTTTGTAGATGAACCCATGACATTGGTTGAAAAAAAAAAACAGAAGAAACAAAAGAAATGCTTTCGCCCATGACTAGAAAAAAATAGAAAATTCAATCATTCAACCTCTAACCGGCAACCCTGAGCTTCACCGTCTTCTTTCTGCTACCTACGATTCATTCATCTGATTCGACTCATGTACATGATGACGTTAAAAACTAAAACAACCTCAGGGACGGGTTTTTTCTTGGCGCGAAATGACGTGGCAACGCTGCAGTTGGCAACCTGTGTTTTTTCTGTTGGAGAAGAAAGAAAGCTCTCTGTCGTTTAAACCATTCTTTAAAAGATAGTTCTTTTCGAGAGTCTCTCTTTTTTCACGGACATGGACGCTACCACAAAACAACAAAGGACAAGTGAGCGTGTCCGTGCATGGAAGCAGGCGAACTGCGATAAAGTTCTTGCTCAAAAGAAACGATATCGCGAACGACATCGAGCAGAGATCCAGGAGTCCAAGAAACTCTATGCAGCCGCACATCGACCCCAAATCCCGATATCGCCAGGCCAAAAAATGTGCTTGGGAACTTCAGGCACAACATCAGCTTTTGGTGCCAAGTGGAAGCTTGTGGGTGTCTGAAACGGCTAAGGATCTCTTGACCGAAGCTCGCGCTCTTCCAGCCAGCCAAGAAGCAAGAAGTTCAGGTGGAATTTTTTTTCTCTTAGGAACTCGTTATTTATTTCTTTTTCTCTCATTAAATGCTTTTATCTTCTTTCCCATTCACCTCGGCATTGTGACTCTTTATTTACAGCGAGAACGGGGAGTGTTCAACAACAACGACAAGCAAGGGATCGGGAGGCGAACAGGGAGCGAATTCGGGAGCAAAAAAGAGCCTATTACCAGGCAAACAAAGCAAGGCTCCGCGAATACAAAAGACAGTACAGGGACAGTACATCTCGAACAACTTCGTGAATGCGACCGACGAAATTACTATACACGTCGGAGATGTCAGCTGGGTTCGTGTTTGCTTGAAGGTTTGGGACCCGATGCCCGTCCGTCGCATGTCATTCATAGGGCAGGTGGTGGATGGCTCGTACGTAAGTAAGGGCTCCTGCCTCCTACGCCTCCCTACCTGAGAGAAGGCTTGGCGCGTGTAGACCGCTTGGCTCCTCCTGCATCCCCGTCTTTGTTGTCGGATCTATCCGACGCCGCCGACCGGCTAGACGAGTTATTCCTTCGTGCCTCTCCCGCAGGATCATCGTCCATTGCTTCCGACGTGGTAGCAGAACTAAACGACCTAGTACCACCCCGCCCCGAACCGGAGCGACAAGCCACACGTCTCGCACAATGGCCGCGACGACCCCAAGCAGCGCCAGAGGAGGATGAGGAACCCGTGGTTGATGCCGCACAATTCGTATTGCGGCGCGTGCGGGCGAATCGCACTCGTTCTCTTCTCATTAAACGTTGTTTTATTTGACATTCACGTCTGAGTTCTTTATGACGGATCTATATGTCTTTTTTTTTTTTTTAAGTAGGACTCCATTGGCTCCTCCAAGGCCTCTGAAACTAAAGGTAGATAGAGGGTTCTCAATCTCACGTGGCGTTTTTCGAGAGAGAGTCCCGCCCCAGACCCTCCGCAAAAAAAGTGCAGTTGAAAACGAGGTCGTCTGATCGGTATAAAATAGCGCATTCGCGTCCAAGAAACCCAAATTTCAGGATGGAGAGCTTGTGGGACGTCCTTCCGCCAGAACTCCAAGAGCTCATTTTAAAGTTAACTGAAAAGATGGAGCACAGGGATAACATGAAAGCCCTGGCGGAGGAAATTGGTGAGTTTTACCTACAACCCTTATCTGACGATTGTGATCAAGGAGACTCATGTTGTTTCTTTCTATCTTTTTTCTCGTAGAAAGGCTAGCCATCTGTCCTTGGACAGGAAATGCGGTCGTCCCGGCAACCAATCTGCCCTCGAGAATCAAAAGCGGACAGTTCCGTTGTTCGCGATGTGGGTTCTATCACAAAATAGCAAACCGGAGAATTTATTTGTAGTACGGCCTTTGCCCTCGAGGTGTTTTGCTCCTGCCTCGATGGAGGTAAACTTGTAAATAGTTTTTCAACTTGTAAATATGTTTTTGTAACTAGTTTTGTCGACTTTTTTAGAAATCTTGTAAATATGACAACTTTTGTTTACATTTCGTTTGCATGCTCTTTTTTTTCCTTCCCGAGGAGGTTGCAGATAAAAAAAGACTCCTCTGTGAATTGTTAGGGAGTTTTTTTCTTTAAACCATTTTTTTCGCTGTAAATAGTTGTACATAGACGTTTTTTTACACTTGTAAGTAGTTTCAGAACGTTTGTAAATATATGTGACCACAAGAAAGAACTTGTGTTTAGCTTGCATGCTCTTTTTTTTCCGTTAAGTGTTTTTTTTCTTCCCTGGGAGAATGCGGGTGACCTTCACAGTGGGACAATGTTCGTACAAAAATTAATTCTAAGTGTAGGGGCAAGAGGAGCACTGTAGGTAAAAGGCTAAAGCAAAATGCGAGTCAGTAGGAATCCGTTTTAGGCCGATTTATTTAGGCTCAGTTTAAATGTCGCATTTTACATGCGCCAAATCGAATACTAATTTTAGTCGACTCGAATAAATAAATTCGGCTGATTTCATGTAAACATCGCATTAGATCAACTGTTGAACTTCAGTCGTACATTCAACAAGCTTTTACAGTAGATAACATAATAATATTATTGGTGGAACTAGCTCAAAGTGGCTGAACATTGTCGTCATACCATTAAATTCAACTTCTGAAAAATTGAGTACGTTTTTGTCTGTGAAAGTTCCCTTGTTGTTTATTCATTTTTCCATAAATTAATTTGTATGTATTTTTTTGTTTTCGCAGACTTGAACGTGAAAGTGGACCAACTATAGCTTCGTCCCGTAAACAAATTCTTGCGATACTCAGCATGTGATCAGTTCGCCAGATGCCAATTTGCTCGGACTGTTAGCTCTGTGCTCAGTGGGTTAAAGAACTAGAAATAGGCGTGTTTTGAGTAATTTTGCTAGTTCGGGCAAAACGACCACTTACCTAAGTGGTAATTGGCGGTCGATAAATAATTGATAAATTTTTGATCAAAATTCGGATAAGGATATTAAGTATTGGAAATTCGGTAGAGATCGGTAAGTCGGCAATAAGATCGTAAAACATTGACAAGGCGTACCACAGTCATCAATGAACCGCGCGTACACTGGAACAGAATGTATATCCATTCAAAAATGGGGCCTGATTTGGACGCGAAGATTGTCACTGTGCGTGCGAGCTAGTGAAGTGAATCTCCACATTAAATGATACTACAGGAATTTGTTTTAAATATCATGGAGAAGAAGATTCTAAACAAATTATATCAGTAAATATTGCTCAATGTTTTTCATTACGAAGCAGCATCCTGTACGAAGACAGATCAAACACAGAGTTCAACGATCACCCAAACATTACAACTGAAATTTCGCCTACTGTCGAAACTGCGACCCAACAACAAAGAACAATTGTTTAA
>NC_090876.1:32202022-32204522 GCF_036669935.1 Montipora foliosa
CTCCAGCCTGATAAATAAAACATGTTCTTAATACAAAGGGAAAGGGTATTAAGTATGCCAAGCCAAATGTAGCAATATTCCATACTTCTATTTTGATCCAATTTAATATTTATTTATTCAATTTAATCTCTGCATTCATTTAATTTAATTCGTATTTATTCAATTCAATTTCTATATCCATTCAATTCAATCTGTCTTTATTCAATTCAATTTCTAAATCCATTCAATTCAATCTGTATTTATTCAATTCAATTTCTGTGTTCATTCAATTTAATCCTTGTGTATTCAATTTCACTTTTAATTGCCTTTTGACTTAATTCTTGTATCGAGTCAATTTAGTTCGCATCCACTTAATTCCTTGTCTACAATCGTCCAATTCAATCCATACATCCATTTAGTTCAATCCCCATTCGTTCAATTCAATTCTTAAATCCATTCAATGCTCGCACATCCATTCTGTATTCATTCAATCTTGGGGTCTAGATAGATCGGTAAATTTGATTCAATTTTGGGGTCTGAGTCGGATTATTCAAAAAATTGCCAGGCTTTGACACCGCCATTTTGTTTAAGGTACAATGTAAGAGTGTGCATTGATCTCTTTCGCAATGAATGAAGATCAAGAAAAGCTTCAAAAAGCAGCTGATCTACTAAAAAGTGCTTTGGATATAAGATAACAGATAAGATAAGATAAGATAACTTTATTATATCACTTCAGGATATCTCTATTTACAAAATCTATTCACAAAATTATTATTAACACGTAATAAAAATCAAAAATGTATTTCTAAAAATACTAGAATCGAAAGAAAATACTGAAAACAAAAAACAACAAAATCACTTATTAAAACAAGATATTTTGCCTTTTGGCTAGCAAATAATTGACATGTTCACTTTCATTGGTTATGAAATTAAAGATCTCTTCCGACAATTTCCAGAATCCATTAGGCGAATCAGGTTTAGATAACTTAAAGAGGTCAAGACCAGCCTTAGAGGCATTGATACTAGTTGAATTTTGCACGCGTAGTGGACACTGGTTCCAATATTTAATAACTTTATTGCTAAGGAAGTCATGCGTTGATCTTAATGGATGATGAGAAGTGACATTAAGATTACGAGTTCAATAAGCTGTATTTGTCCCAAACATATTGTGACCATAACCGTTGATTATTTTGAAAGTCTCGATCAAGTCACCACGCACTCGACGTTCCAGGAAAGTAGTTAATCTAAGACGTTGTAACCTTTGACGATAAGGGAGAAGGCCCATGCCCTCAACTATCACAGGAAAAAATGTGAAATTCCAACCTGGAAAATTATTGGAAAATAGCCATATTCCATGTTTGGGATATTAATGGTAAATATAGGTGACAACAATGTTATTCCAACCTTGGATAGTCTAAACATAATTTTGTAAAACCAATATAGGAAATTTATTAAAAGATGACTGGAAAATTAATATATGAAATGCCAATATAGGAATAACAATGTAAGATCATTGGAACATGAATAAAGTACCCTTACTATAACAGTTTCTGTTAGGTACCAATATTGGTATCCTGGTGGGAATTCATCGGTAATTTTCTTTTTTAAAATTCCAATTCTGGATAAACATTGGGAGACTAGTGTCATGGAAATAAAGCATACCAATAATAACACAATGTTGGAAAATAAAGTGTTGCTATAATGTACCTTTATTGGAATCCTGGCGGAAAATCACTGGTAAGTTTAACTTAAAGATTCCAATGCTGGATTAATATTGGAACAATAATGTTGATAAAATAAAGCGTACCAATCATAGCACAATATTGGAAAACTACATGTAATTATCTCTTCAACTGACTTATTCAAAGCCTATAACCTAATTCATAAGCCAGGTTCTTATTTGTAGAGTTTTGTTGCAATACAACAATATACTGATGATTATATGTAACTGAAGATGCTGCACAATAGGGCAAACCTACTTAACAGTTTATTATACCCTTAGTAGTAGATGAAAATGCCTGGTAAGCCATCTACAGTAGTCAACAAATTTGGCTGTTACGGCATCCAGTCTCCAAGGCTAATATTCTTCCCAGTGAGTATAGCGAGTAGCCCAGGTTCCCTCAAAGTCAATTGCAATAACACTGTTTAGATGAACCTCTTGAGGTTGTGTATTCTCTGGAACCCAAATGTTGTCAGCTGCACGTTTCATGGAAAAACGAATGGTCACAGTTTTCCTTTTCAGGTTGTATTTAATAACATGGGCTTTCCAGAAAGAATTTTCATCATCACCTTGTACTAAAATCATGTCATTTTTAAAAGGATAACAGGGGACAACCACTGTACCAGAACTAACCTGAATCAATCACCACGTATGTGTGTCTGGCAGTTTCATCAACAGAAATCATCACTTTTCTGCTGATATTCTGGAGAGGTGCAACAATTTCGTTGTCTCCTTCTTCAACTACCTTCCATCTGGTTTCACTGCAGCCCACATCTTGGAATTCCTTTGTCTTGAAAAAAA
>NC_090876.1:32212022-32242022 GCF_036669935.1 Montipora foliosa
AGTAAGGAAGGAAGTAATTAAGTAACTATAACTTCCCTTGTAACACCATTACACGTTTTGTTGTTTTCGGCAGGAAGTCAATGTAAAGCTTGTAAACAAAGAGGTGAAGTGTATCCAAACAAAGCGTACTTTTTCAATATAAATTTGCTTTTGGTTGCACGTTTTCTAACAAAGAATTCACTGTTTAACATTTTGTTAATATTAAAGAGTAAAAAACTCCGTGAATGTGATCGATATTTTGTACAGTACTTGAGTTCTCCTTTGTTTAGAGTGGACGGTACAAGAAGTGGAGAAACAACTTATTAAGACAGGCTTCAGAGAGGAAGCACCATTATTTTCGGGGAAGCATATTTTGAAAGGATTGCTTTAAAGTTGGCTATAGTATTGCACTATATAGTCACTATTAGAGCTTACGAGTGTACTTTATGTACATGGCAATGTATAACATATTGTTTCATCAGCATACAGGTGTACATGTCTACCCACACTCAATCAATTTATGTATCATATTGCAGGAGAACAAATAGGTGGAAAAGCCCTGTGTCAGCTTGATAGGGAGACTTTGAAAGAAATTGGTATTAAATCTAATGGGAAGCAACTTGGGCTCCTGACAAATGTCAAAAGTTTAATTGGTATGAAAGTTTTACTGATTTAATTTATACTATGTATACCCGTGGTGTGTTCATGAAGTTGCTTCTGATAATATCTTGGAATTTCTAGCACAACAGTGCAGAGCATTCTCTGTAGAACTTTTCAAAGGAAATACTGTTTTCTTTTGCAACGATAACTTGATGAGACAGAATGAACCAATACATGTCTGTTTGTTTCATAACCAATTTTGGCTAAACTAACAAGCATTAAATTTGTTTTTCCCCCAAATATTGATAGACAAAAAAACAAAACGAACAGGTACACAAAGTGAAGGAAAGTAGTAAATGGAAAAGAAAAATCAAAAAAGAGGATCAGAGTACATAGACTGAAAGTAACAAACATTTGTATCGTGTTAGGTAAGTACAAAACACTGTATTTGCAATGTTTTGGAAAATTATGTTCATATTCTAAACATGCAAGTCTTTTACAGTAGGAAGGAAAACCAGTGTAAAATGGCCAAAATATATTCAGGAAAGCCAAGTTATTGCTGTATGTTTCACACTTCAACAGGATTGCAGTAATTCGAAGAGAGGCAGCAAAGATCTGGCCGGGTAACCAGAAAATATACTTTAAGCAGAATCCTGCAAATAACTTAAAACTTGAAGAGCTGACAGAAAAGCTAAATGAAATGTGTTCTGTGGAAGAAATTGGTTTAGGAAAGAGTAAGTGGAAAATTTGAGATTCCCACCAAATTCAATAAATGAAATAAAATTTTAATGATGGTAATACTGTACGACTAAGCATGGGCGTAGCCATGATTTTCAAAGGGGGAGTCACACTGTGTCAAACAGAGGGTACTCGCGTTTTCACAACCTGAATATTGTAGGTTGTTTGCGTAAAAAAAGGCTTACAAAGGGGTGGGTCATGGAAACCCCAGGACCCCCCCCCCCCCCTAGCTACGCCCTTGACTAATTGGAGTCCAATTCAGTGATTAACAAAATCAGACAACCGTGAAGCAGGAATCTTGGTGCTCATCCTTTCATATGCAAATCAATTATCATTCACACAAATTAAACTCATTTTCATGTGAATGAAAATTGATTTGCATATGATGAACACCAACACTCACTTTGAAAAAGAGGCCTCAGGTATTTGGTTAGTTTGAAAATCACCTGCTACATGGGGAAATGTGATCAGAAAAGTACAAGCAGAAATGGCAAGAAGATTATTCTTTATCATACACAGCTTTTTGAATATCTCAAATTGCCCTTTCATAAGGAAATGTTGTATCCAACTTATATGTTTTTATATGTTACTTTATGCCTAAGGTAAGCTTCATGCTTTAAATTTCATCAGTTTTACATATTATACCTGCATGTCTTTCATGTGAATAAATATAATTGCAATTTCTAAGATTCCTTGCATGCTCAATATTATTAAAATATTGTTTACATTGATTACTCATTACTTTTTGGCACCAGAAGCCATTCGTTCCCACATTTTGCAATGTTAAGCAGAAAAAAACCGGAGACTTTCAGATGGCTATGATTTTGAGGTAATATGTCCATAATACATATTTGCTTAACGTTCCAGGTAGAAATAATTTATCTTTCAGGTGAAAGAAATACATGCACATACTTTTACAGGAATGCCATCTTCTATATATGAAACTAAGACCAGACCATAACCTGTCAAGTGGGACATACGTATAGTATATGTTGTACACTGGTTTAATTTACTTCAGTTGGATTTTTTTCCTTTCATACTCAAAATCCAACACAGAAAAATCCATCTGTTTTGGAACATTTATCAAGAAATAAATTATACCAATGGTTCCCTCAATGGCTAGTGTGCTTAGTATTAGATACAATTAAAACATATTTTAAATTTGGTTTACATGCAGACTGAACATACTCGTGCCAAACGAGCAAGGAGTCTCCTGTGTTCAGTTCTCCAGACATGTTCAGCAGTGAAGGTAAACCATGAATCTATCCTTTACAGTTTAGCTCAGTGGTTAAGAACATATTATAATACAAGCAGTACTTGGTGAAACTAGCCAACAAAGGTCCATTATGGTTTCTTGTTTGAGAAACTCACAATGCACCTATGATTCTCAGCTCTTTACATATGGTGAACAAAAGGCCCCAGGACACCTGGTGGATAAATACTTGGCTTGTCCCAGTACTGGTTTCTCTCTAACAATATTGGACTGTGTTTGATTACTGTTGCACATCCCTCAAACAGTTTAAGAAGTGGCAAATTATAAAATAATAGATATAGGTCAGTTGAGTCTGTAGAGACCAAGATCTCCCGATTACCTCGACAGAGTAGGCGTAAATGCAGAAAAGCATACAATTATCTCATGAATTCAACAGACAGTAGTTACAGATCATTTGTAGAAAGAAGAGAGCTAGAATTAAGCCAAAATGTACGATTTAATTTGTACGAATACGACAAACAAAATGCAGTAGAATGCGCAATATGGCCACATCTTTATCCTTTCACTGCTTGGTGTGAAACCGTATTAGGGTCCGGACGCACTGGACTGACAAAATTTGTTTGACCCTTCCAAAAATCTCGACAAAATTTGTCTCTGCCAAATTTTCAATTTGTCAAACATGGGCGCACTGAGACACAGCAAAATATTTGTTCACCACAAGTGTCAATCACGTGAAAATAAACACCATCGCTTGCGCTTTGTTCGCCGGAAAGGTTACATGAGATCTCAGGAGTCATGGGCTTATGGTGATCTTTAACCGCTTCGATCGAATATGTTCCCTCGGCATATTATTGCTTGCATTCTATTTTCTTTCATCCTGGAATTCGTTCAACTCCAGCAGAGGCCGTTGCTACTTCTACTATGCCAGTGGAGGCTTCACCTTGTATGACTGCAACTGGTTCTAGAATACCACAACAGATTTGTCCGTAGAAGGCCGACTGAAATACTCCGACTAAAAATAGAGATCAAATTTTTCCTTCAAATCATGGCGTGTTAATTAACAAATCTGTCAGATTTCATGCCTGACAAAAATTTGTCCTGCTCCGAGGCAGGACGACGGCGTCTTTGAAGTTTGGTAAACCTTGACAAAATTTGGTAGATCTAAAAACCACCGGGCGCACTTGTCTCAGGGAACTGGTGACAGATTTTTTCGCAAAATAAACAAAAATTTGCCCAGTGCGTCCGGGGCCTTAGACGGACGACAAAGTAGATTAAGTTCAAAAATTGCCTATTTAACAAAATGCCAAAGTGAAATTGCTGATTACGGAATGAGTCACGAATTGTTGCATTTTCATTATGACTTGTGGATTTGGACAACAGTAAGTGGCGCTGTGGCTACAGCTGAAAAACAAGGTTGCACTCCACACAAAGCTTTAGAGGACAAAACCTTTTCACCAGAATATTGGAGATGGCAACACAGACTGTTACTTGATGCAGTAAGACAATTTGGCTTTCCTAGTTTGTTCATAACCATATCTCCTTTTGAATGGGACTTTCCTTTTCCACAATGGTTAGACGACTTAAGGGATCTAACAGGTTATGGGCCAACCTGTCTACCAATGTTTGAAACCAGTCACATCGTTCATGTTTTAGAACAATTAGTACGCGGTTACTTGTGTGGATCAAATTGTAACAGATGGTACAAACATGTTTTTTCATATGACAACCAAAAAGGCCAAAAGAATGTTCAGACATATTTCTATACATTTGAATTTCAACAACGAGGAACAGTATATTTACACATGCTTGTATGGTTAGAAGACATTTCGAAAACCAATCATCAAGCTATTCATGCAGATATTCCTTGGCAACACCCTGCATTAGCTCAACGCGTTGTAGAATTACAAAAGGCAGAAAAGGGCAGTATTTCTTTGAACAATGAGCGAACTGAAATCACTAATCAGAACGGACGACAAGTGTTACACTTATTCCATCCGACGGAAGCATTTCGACAAAATTTACGCGCTTACATTGCTTCAATTCTCCCAGCATTAAAATGCCACATGGACGTGCAAACTAATGACGGTAAAGGAACGGTTTTAAGATACTGTGCTAGTTACGTATCAAAATGGCATGATGCATTTGACAGTGATGCTTTGTTTTCTGTTCGCACTGGTCCTTATCAATGCGCTTACAAACACCTTCGAGGCTTAAGACCTTTAGAACCTGAGATGTGGATGAGTTTAGGGATGAAAAAACTCACTTGGTCGCAAAGCAGAACCAAAACAGTAACAGCTCCATATCCCGGTAGTCACTTTCCTAAGACCCATGAATTATATTGCAAAAGACCTGTAACAGAAGAAAACTCGACTTAATTAATGGTTAAGACAGTACGATGACAAGGGCAAAGCATACAAAGAACACAACAATACGCTTGTAGGTGTAAAGACGAACAGTCCTTTTAAAGATATTTACTTTTTTCAAGACTTGGTAATGAATTACCCACATAGAAAGGTCGATGATCTATTACATCCAGAACATGAATCAATGCAAGAACAAATTAGACATTTCGCTGTAGCTATGGACTTCAGATCGGAACTGTGGAAAGACGAAAATGCTATCAGAGAACATTTTTCAATAGCAGGATACAAAGACGATTACATCGAGACTTTAATAAGTTTTATCAGAAGTAAACGTGATTACGTTCATCTTTGGAAGGGTAGAGTACTCGGAGGAATCGACAATATGATCGAACAGGTGTTTACAACTGAATCAGACGAATTAACGCCTGAACAAATACATACAACCAGATTAGTTGAATCGGCTCTAGCTAAAAGAGAAGAATTTTACGATGACGTTAATAAACCTTTAACATCTGAACAACAAACATCTGAAACCGACAGCGAGACTTCTGACATGGAGTGCGATGATAATGATGAAGACAGTAGACAGCCCTTAGCACCAGAAATTCCGAGAACAAACTTAGATTGGCGTCTCTTTATATTGATAAAGGGAAAACCTGGAACGGGAAAATCCTTTGCTCTTTTACACATTATGAAACGAGACTTACAATCTGACTATAGAGTCCTTTGTGCCACACCAAGTGAAATGTTAGCTAGCGACTATACTGCAGCTATTACGCATCCTCAGTTTGTAGCAAATACTATTCACAGCAGCTTCAGATATCCTGTAGACAAAAACGAAACGCCAACAGTCAACTGGGAGATCGCTAATTTTGACTTAGTTGTTATAGACGAGCTTTCCATGGTCCCTCAAAGTATTTTTGCCCACATCGTAGACACAATTAGACAACTGCACGTGAGACCAGTATTGCTTCTATGCGGTGATCCTCAACAACAACAACAACCATTTGACACCGTCCATGGCAGAGCTGTAACCGTCCCTAACGTATTGCACAGTAGTTCACTTTGTAACACAACATAGATGTCAGGATCCCGAGTTTCAAGAATTGTTAGATCACCTTCGTCATTACAGACCTTCCACAAGGGTATTAAAGGCACTTCATGGCCAACGTATTCTTTATTTCGATGAACCTACCGACCAAGACATTTTTAAAGTCCTTACTGAAATGTCAGATGCAACGATTTTGACTGTATCTCGAAATGCTGCTAACCGAGTTAACAGAATAGCAGCAAACAAGCTGTTCGCAGACAAGCCTCACTTTGGACACATTCAGTTGACAATTCGGATATGCCACAGCCTTTGTACAAAGACATGAAAGTTATAATAACCCAAAACAGAGACAAGGATTTAGGTGTTGTAAATGGCAGACATGCTACAGTAATCACGATACAAGGCGCATCCGTATTCTTGAAACTATCAACCGGAAAAGTAGCTGCAATCTATCCTGTAACGACTGAGATTGACGGTACAATGGTCATAAGATATCCCATTGTTCCACCTTACGCTTCAACTATTTGCAAAATCCAAGGACAAAACTTAAAGAAAATCGTGTTATGGTTAGACTGTGATCACATCCCTGAAGGCTGTGTGTATGTAGCAATATCACGAATCACGTATCTGAAAGATTTATTTTTCCTAACGCCAACTCACCCTAGACAATACACTCCTGTAGAACAATTACAAAGTTGATTTGCTTTTTCAGATGGCTTCACCCAGTAAATTTGGTTGTATGCCAACCGAACAGGGAGTAAACTTTTTCTATCATTTCCCACGATATTGTTTGAGGCCATATGGTGAAATTAAGCCCGAATACACTTCAGATGAACACATGATTAAAACCGTATCAGTAAAGAATTGCGAATATCTTAAGCGACCTCAAGTCGCCTTAAGTGAGATGGCAGAAACTGTCAGTAGCAACCTATCTCAATTAGAGCATCTGTTCGAGAACTTAAGTCCAGAGATTATTATGCCTTAGTTGCGTAGATTTAACGACCTAGTGGCAAATTTCAATACAAGAGCAGGACAATTGACTACGGAAGGGATGGTCCATGACCTCCTAGCCTACGTGATAACAGACGATAACGACGATACCAAGATAGGCAAAGACGATGTATTCGACGGTATAGAGATGTTGGGACATATTTTATATCTAATAGGGCACCACTATCGGCAGATGAGGGTTCTAGTGCAGAATCCTGCCAAATAATTGCAAAGATGCGACCTCCCCTTAAACCATGAGTTTAAAAAAAACGCCTACCTTGGGAGCCCTCAAGGCGTGGTGGAAAGAGGCCACTGTGTCCAGTACTTCCTCTGGACTGTTTTCAAGAAACAATCGAGTTCACAACAACTACCAGATGAGCTCGGTGACCGTCCAGAGGATATGCCTCCACCTCACACACCATCTAAGTCCCAAACGCCAACTTATTCGCAACTGAAAACCAAATCGCGCCAGCAAAGAGCTGACGCAGAAGCTGCTTTAGAACAAACGCCTTTAAGTGCAAAGGAGAAAACTAAACGACCCCGCTCTGGCTTGTCAACGGCCAAAAAGGTAGCAAAAAAGCAAAAACCTCTACCGCCAATTTCAGACTCCGACTCTGATGGGGAGGAAATTTCCCTCTCTGAAACTAGTGAAACCAGTATCAGTAGCAGTGCGAAAAGAAAGCTGCCAACTATTGAAGAGCAAGAAGATGTTTACAGCCAACTAGAAAGTCTAGGTAAAAGCAAAAAGAAAAAGCACAAAAAACTAGTACAATGAAAACGCTACTAGTGGCACTTGAAGACGACTAACCTTTTTAATTGATCAATTATCCATAATAAATCAACAGAAATAGATAAACAGATACATGGAAATTCAACATATGATAACAAATGGTATGCACTTAATGTCACTGACAAATTGAACTTCCAGATGTCGTTAGTGAACGAGTTGATCAGCGAAATAGACCAGCAGAGAGAAGACGAGGTTCTGCGTAGTGACAATGAATATGACACTGCCGCCAGCGTAAATACTATGGGCGACGTATGTGCAAGAACAGACACCTTATCGTTAATTGATTCTGCCATTGCCAACATTACTCAAGATGTGACCATGACACCAGTTAACAGTATCGATGATCCAAAGAACATTCCACCTACCACTTCACACAACACAACTTACAACACTTCTGTATCAAAAACAACATCTGACCCTAAAGGAAAACATCCTTTATCCTCAACATCTGCCACAAACCACACAAACAATAAGAGAAAACAGACACGTTCTCCATCTAGCGACTCGTCATCGTCGTCATCATCACAATCATCATATGCACGTAGATAGCGCTCTCTTCACATACCATCCAAGCATAAAAAGAAAACATCAATCAGATAACACAAATTCAAGACATCACAACACCCACAAAAAAACAAGATCACACTCAGCATCACTAAAGAGCACACGCCATACATCAAGATCTTCACACGATACATCAAGAACTCGGCAAAACAACTCAAGATCCCGTGAAACATCAGAAAGGAACAGAAACCACCAAGATAACGCACCAAGCAATGCTGAAACAAGACAACCTTCACGAGAAAGATCACCTACCAAAAGAGAGAACAATCCACAAAATCCTCGCCAACGACGCTGTTTTAACTGTGGTAGAACTGGCCACATCAAACGTGATTGTAGGCAACCAAGGAGACGAATAAGAGCACATCAAGGCAACAACAATAAGCCCAGCACCTTTGTTTTCAAGGCGCCGATAACTAACCTACATATTCACAAATAAAACACTTCAAGAAGCCTCGCAATAAATCCTTCTACATCAGAACTGTCTTTTTTAACAAAAAAAAATTGGTTCCAAAGTTCAAACTTAAAATCAAACAGTTTCTCCAAAATATACTTTACGTTTTTTTATCTCAAAACAGAATCCGCATAATATATCTTTCATGACACAAATTTAACATACAGTCATTTATTGTTATCAATTGTTATTGCTAGACTTCTTGACAGTAAATACTAACCCGCTAAATCCTGTAACCATTTAACCCCATCATTAACGAAAAATTATACCAAAAAACGTTAAAAAAAAAAAACTTCCTTTTTCAAAGACATACGACTCCCATCGCCGGTGGAGAGGTAACACGCTTCGTTACAACCGAGGTCGGTTATTTCCCGGATAGCAACGATGGTCGAGAGATACGTGTCTTATTTAAATTCCTTTTTTTTACAATTCTTTTATCACACTTCATATCACCGACTTTCTTTTCATTCCAGCAACAATGAGTCTGTGTGGTCAACAGATGATACCCCCAACGTTATATCATGTCTTAAAACTGTTAAAGTTTTAGTACATAACTTAGCGTAAGATAATAGTCGTTTTACGACGGGGACCGGATAACCAACCCATTTTCCAATAAAGATGACATTAAATCAGTTGTCCCTTCTCTTTTTCTTTCCTCAATTGCATATGTTACATATATCTGAATTAACTGCTATAAAATAACTTTAGTTGGATATGACACATGAATTCCAACAACCTAAATCTTAACAAGAGTGAGAGATATAGCCATCAAATCAACTACATAGCAACACCACCTCGCCAAAAATTATGTTCGGCGTGACCACGCATGCGCAAGTAATGTAGTTACTTGCTCCATATCTGCTTACAACACGATAATTAACTTTTCGATAGAAAAGAATAGGCCAATTAAACTACATATGATACGAGGAGCCAGCAGGCAAGCTTCAACAAAGCAACAAGAATAACGACAACGCACAGCAAAAGCCCAGCAGCCACTCCTGCAAAAAATAGAGGGTTCCCCTACCAAATAAAACACAGCAACACCATGTCACCATAAACAAAATAAGAAAACTTCCCCATCGCAGGCGAAAAAAACCTACCTATTGCACATGTATTAAAACCAATGCTATTGTCATTAGTTAGTGCGCATCTGTTAAAAAAATTAACAAGGAATCATCTTTAGTACACCACATTACTTTCAACAAACTACACGTCACCTGATTCAGGATACAACTAAGCCATCACATAAAAAGATATGATGTACCTGGGGGTCTATCATACTAGAATAATTAACTTTTCGATAGAAAAGAGTAGGGGAATAAGAGTAGATATGATAGGGAATCTCGTTCATCCATTCATGTGCGTCACTAATTAGATGACGAGGCATTTGGCCAGGCACCGCACTCTGCCACCCACCGAGTTTAGTCTGGGTCCAGTCAAAGGCAACAGAGATATGCGACCAAACGTCCGAGTGCAGTCCCAGTCGAATCTCCCAGTCGTCGGTAGGGTCCCTTCCACAGAAAGCAGCATCTGAACGACTGAGATGACGAGCGGGACACGGGAACTAGCCTGCACGTTCCCCGAGGATCTCACAGACTGTCCTGTCCGCCGGAACTTTGGCTGAACCCACATCCAAAGTGCCCAAGGTCGACCAGAAGCGTTTGTAAAGGCCTACTAGCTTGCTAGAGAGATTGGGCGAACCGACTCTGGGCGAACCCTGTTGGAACCTTCCCCTATAGTATATTTAATACACGTTTCAGGCCTACCCAGCTGCCGGTCTTAGAAAAAATCACCACCACTTTTTCTGTAATATGCAGAGCCTTCCCCTGATGTGCTACAGAGTAACCAATGGTACCGTTGGATTCAGAAATGGATTCTGCAACATCATTTTGGGGTTAGGGGGGCCATACTCAAAACCGGGGGGAGTTATGGCCAAAAAACTGACTTTTCTCACTTATGCAGAGCCTTCCCTGGGCATGCTATAAAGGAACCAATGGTACCACAGGATGCGCAATCTAATTCCGCAGCACCTTTTTGGGGTTAAGGGGGGCCCTAGTCAAAACCAGGGGGAGTTATCGCCAAAAAACTGACTTTTCTCACTTATGCAGGGCCTTCCCTGGGCGTGCTATAAGGGAACCAATGGTACCACAGGATAAGCAATCTAATTCTGCAACACCTTTTTGGGGTTAGGGGGGCCCTATTCAAAACCGGGGGGAGTTATAGCGAAAAAACCACTTTTTCTCACATATGCAGGGCCTTCCCCTGAGGTGCTACAAAGAAACCAATGGTATCATCAGATGCACAATCAAATTCCGCAACAGCTTTTCGGGGTTAGGGGGTCCCAGCTCAAAACCGGGGGAGTTATGGCCAAAAAACCACTTTTTTCGCTTATGCAGGGCCTTCCCTGGGCGTGCTACAAGGAAACCAATGGTATCATCAGATGTGCAATCCAATTCCGCAACACCTTTTGGGGGTTAGGGGGTCCCACCTTAAAACCGGGGGGAGTTATAGCCAAAAAACCACTTTTTTTCATTTATGCAGGGCCTTCCCCTGAGGTGCTACAAAGAAACCAATGGTATCATCAGATGCACAATCAAATTCCACAACAGCTTTTTGGGGTTAGGGGGTCCAAGCTCAAAACCGGGGGAGTTATGGCCAAAAAACCACTTTTTTCGCTTATGCAGGGCCTTCCCCTGAGGTGCTACAAAGAAACCAATGGTATCATCAGATGCACAATCAAATTCCGCAACAGCTTTTCGGGGTTAGGGGGTCCAAGCTCAAAACCGGGGGAGTTATGGCCAAAAAACCACTTTTTTCGCCTATGCAGGGCCTTCCCTGGGCGTGCTACAAGGAAACCAATGGTATCATCAGATGCGCAATCCAATTCCGCAACACCTTTTGAGGGTTAGGAGGTCCCACCTTAAAACCGGGGGGAGTTATAGCCAAAAAACCACTTTTTTTCATTTATGCAGGGCCTTTCCCTGAGGTGCTACAAAGAAACCAATGGTATCATCAGATGCGCAATCGAATTCCACAACAGCTTTTCAGGGTTAGGGGGTCCCAGCTCAGAACCGGGGGGAGTTATGGCCAAAAAACCACTTTTTTTCATTTATGCAGGGCCTTCCCCTGAGGTGCTACAAGGAAACCAAAAGTATCAGCAGATGCGCAATCCAATTCCGCAACACCTTTTTGGGGCTAGGGGGTCCCAGCTCAATACCGGGGGGAGTTATAGCCAAAAAACCACTTTTTTTCACTTATTAACCATTTTAATATTTTGTTGTTTTTTAATTGTAGGTGGTGAAACAGAGAGTGTTGAGTCATCAGAACTGGAAGAAACATACCAAAATTCACCAGTACAAGTGGAACACGACATTGATAAAATGTCCAATGTTTCTGCAAGAGTTGTTTTGTTGGTGTCATTTAATGTCAATTCTTTTGATTACCTTTCTGTGAAAGGAAATATTGAACCTGTTGCTAAATATCTCAAGGTTAAAACAAGGGGCATGGGCAAGTATGAAATGGCTGTCCCAATTGCTAAGGAATTGCTAAGCAAAGGTCATGTTGTGCCCAAAGACCCTACAAAAACGTTGAACTAAAATTGTATAAGGAGAGATGAGATCAAAAGTGAAAGAGACATCAGTTTTGTATTTGTTAAAGGAAATACAGCATCTTCAAGTGTTAAACAAAGTTCAACATGTGTGCCAAATGTCAGTGAATGCAACAGTGTACCTAGTTCACAGAGTAAGAGTACATTTTCAGTTGATGATGAGCATTCTGATGAGTATGAGGAACTTAGTGAAACAGAGCAGGTTTTTCGGATGAGTTAATATTACAAAACGTTTCATTATTAGTTGTGTTCCATGGCTTTGTTTTGACAGTCTGAAAAAGTCAGTCTTAAACTTTACAGTTTTGAACTCCATGATCTTAGGAGTGAAAGGGTATCTGCCCTTGTAGCAATTATTAGTTGCTAAACTTGTACATATATGTTCAGAGAGTGTTAGTGCATCTATAATAAGGTGATGATGATTGCAATGATAAAGTATGACAGAGATATATGTTTGCTATAATGAGAGTCCATATATTCTTTTTCAATAAAGAAAAGTTTATTCAGCTACTTGACATTGTGTTTTCTTGTTGTTCTAATGTATCAAGATTGTTAAAATAAAAGGACTGTACCAATGATTTTCCAGTGAATACCAGTACTATTTTCAGCGGTCTTCCCTGTATTATATACGCTCGTTTGCATACTAATAAGCGTCACTTCACACGAGGAGTCGAGCCTTGACCATGTCAGAACCTAGAGAGTCACAACTGATTGAAAATGTCCCGCTAGATGGCGACACGAATGAAGCTAGACAAGCTCTGAAGAAGAAAAAGGCAACGACGCCGGGTAACCCGCGGTCATTTACTTCAAAGCACCAAGATACATCTCCGGTACCCGATATATCTGAACCTGAACGACCTAACTGTGGTCAGAATAAAAGAAAGGTAAATTCTCGAGAAGTTGTCAGCGAACAAGAGGTGAGACTGTTTATTTCTTTTCAAGATTTATCCTTTTGTATGTTTGGTGGTTTATTTAAGACTTGTAAGTATCGTAAATTCAAGTCTGTGAGAATTGGCGGTTTTAGATCAAATGACCTTCCATATAAGTCATGTTCTTCACGAGGTCCACTGGGATGGCGACTGACGCGCTAGGCTTATCTGTTTAATTTCTTGTTGCCACAGGGCTGGCGTGTAAAATTTAGTCACAGAGCTGACCTGATAGCCACGGAGATGGAAAAACATTTTATCTGTTTAATTTCTTGTTGCCACAGGGCTGGCGTGTAAAAAATTTAGTCTCAGCGCTGACTTGATAGCCCAGGGATAGCCAACTATTTTATCTGTTTAATTTCTTGTTGCCACTGGGCTGGCGTGTAAAATTTAGTCACAGTGCTGACTTGATAGCCACGGAGATGACGGAATATTTTACCTGTTTATTTTCTTGTTGCCACGGGGCTGCCGTGTAAGATTTGGTCACAGAGTTGACGTAATAGCCACAGAGATGGCGAAAATATCGTATCTGTTAATTTAAAGTTTTGTAACATTTCAGTCACAGAGCGTCATAGAGATATGGCAGCCACGGAGCTGGTGACTGTAATGTATTGCTTTCGTTTACTCACACAGAGTTAGCAAAATCTTAATGCGAAACTTCTATAATTTTGTTCGTAAAGCCTTGTGTGGCAGTGTTTTTGTGGTTAGTCTTTTGTATAAACAAAACTTTCTTCTTCTGGTACTCGTTTTTTTTTTTTTTTTTTTTTTGGGTTCTGCTGAGCTGCCCACACACTCAATAGTTGTTTTCTTTTCTATTGTGTTCCAGCTTAATGAGTTGGAAGTGCTTAAAAAGTGCATTAAAGCCCTAGAAGATAGTTCTCACCCGTCCGTCGATAATTTGTGAAACTCAAGGAATATTCGCTAAGGAAAGAAGGCGACTTTGATAAATACAGAGCCATTTCTATCCTAGAAGATTTGGTCGCCCTGGCCCTGCAAGAAGATCACAATAAGGCTCACTATTACAAGGTGGTTTTGGAGTCCTTAAGAGAGCGTTTCGACAAGCCTATTGCAATCTTCCGATCGTATTACCAAGCCCTGGTTGGCGATTCTGCTCACAGTAAAGTGATGGAAACCTTGGGGAAGGTTGCTAAGGCAGCGTCAAAGCACTCAAGGCCTCAAAGATCAGCGGGCAATAGAAGTTGTTTCTACTGTGGTGTCATGGGCCACGTGGTATCACAATGTCGTAAGCGTCTGCGAAGAAACACTTCGCAGTCATATCACCAGCACCAACCTGGTTATCGGGGTCCTAAGTAATTATTAAACCATGACCCATCTCTAGTGATGATGATGTTTTGATAACGAGCGGCGTGTAGTGGTAATTTCACAATACGACTATGGATAATTATTGTATGCATTTGGAAAATATACATGTGTCCATTATATTACAATAAAGAGAAAATAATACCTACACATGCTCCATTCTTTTCACTTGATGGGTGTACAGGGTCCCCCCCCTTTTTGCATATATACATATACATCGGGGTTGGAATGGGACCTAACCTTTTTCGCTCCCAGTGACAATGCTTGGGGGGGATCTCTAAGCACCCTCTCGGATTACCGGGCGCCAAGGCTGTCACTCCCTGGGTATTGTTCTTTTTTCTGCCCTTTTACATGATCGCAAGGTACTTTTTTTTTTTTTGGCTCCCCATCTTTTTATCTTTTTCTCCAGCTGGTCCAAAGCATGCAAGATCATCACACCCCGCAATGGGAGATACATTAAGATTTCCATCCCCAGCAAGTTTTGCCTAATCATCAACAGTGGGTGTCATCAGATGGGGATATCCTTACAGCCCAGGGAGTGACAACGTATAATACTCACATATCGCCAGACGAAATTTCCGATGTTATTTCAGGAAAAGCAATTGGTGATTTGTCCAATCTCGCCTTTCGCGACCCTAATTCTTTTCAAGCTGGGGGTCTACATCAGAACATTAAAGCGTGGAAGGAGATATTCTTGGACTGTCGGAGTTTTAAACAAACTGTGGAGGTTCTCAAGTAGATAAGGGACAAGGTTGATGTTTTTCAGTACTTCCAGCGTTTCAAAGGAAGTTATAAAGGTGTCGAGTACGACTCAGACATTCCACCAAAGACAATTTTTTATAACCACGAAACTTGTAAGCCTTTTGTAGATTTTATTTCAAGTACAATTGTAGAAAGATTAGCGTCGGGCGCTATTTCCTTTTGGGGTAAAGTAAACGAAGTAGACCCCCCTCATCTCGTTTTGCCCTGAACCGTAGAACCGCAAAAACCCCGTCTTTGCAATGACGATCGCTTCCTCAATCTCTGGATGATGGATAAACCTTTCCAGTTGGATAATTTGTTAATGTTGACGCGCTATGTCACCCCACACTCATTTCAAACAGTTTGTGACGATAAATCTGGCTACGACCACATTGTTTTATCAGAACGTAGCCGAATATTTTTTGGTTTTCAATGGGCAGGTTGTTTTTTCATAAGCAACACGATCCCCTTTGGTTGGAAGCTGTCTGCTTATGTATATCACTCCACAGGCCTTCTAGCATCCCACCATTTTCGTTCTATAGGCATTCCTTGTTCTTTGTACATAGATGACCGCCATACGGGTCAACTGATGCTGCAAAAAAACGCAGCGCTCTCAGGGCATGAGTTTTGTCTGTCAAGGATCGCAACTGTCAATTGGCACGATCTGCGATTTTTCTGGTATGTTATTTTCTCATAAAGTTAGGCTATACTCTTGGCCTTCAAAAGTCTCAGCTCATACCATCGGAGCGGGTTACTTATTTGGGATTTGTTGTTGACTCTTTCCTTCAAGCGTTTAAGAGAGAGAAGTTGTTTTTCTTGATCAATAGCCTTCTACGAGGCGATACTGTATCGCTTCTTCAGCTTCAAAAATTGGCAGGGAAATGTACTTCCTTGGCGCTAGCGGTCCCTGGAGCTCGCTTATTCACTTCTGAGATAAACAACGCTATCTCAAGGGCAACCAGATCATCCCGTCCTATAAGGATTAGCCCTGACTTACGTTCGGAGATAGAGCACTGGCTCTTGGACGGGGCATCTGCCTTGGCGCGAGGAAAAACATTCACAAGTTGTACTATGTTCTGATGCATCCTCTTTTCCCTGGGGAGGCGTGCTTAGCCCAGACTCTGTCTGCCTATCAACGTCTGATTACTGGAGCCAATCGGAAAAAGAGCTCTCAATCAATGTCAAGGAAGCTCAGGCTCTTGCCAATGCGCATGTGTCATTTTCTCATTTTGTTTGCAATTCTTGGGTCGATGTATTTACTGATAGCAAAAGCCTTTTGGGTGCCTGGAACAGGCAAGGTTCCCGCTCGCCTCAACTTGCAATGGCCCTAAAGTCTGTCTTCTGGTCTGCCTTGCAGTGCAATGCCTTTCTTAATCTCTTTCATTTGCCCTCCGAGCGCAACCCGGCCGACAAGCCGTCCAGGCGTCTTAGTTTACAAGACTCGAGGCTAGCCCCCCGTCTGTGGTCTGTTCTTCAAGAGCGTTTTGGGGGTTTTGGGGGTCATACAGTTCACCTCATGGCTTTGCCATCAAACGTGCAATGCAATAACCAGGGATACCCTCTCCCGTTTTTCGCTCCGTATGTCATCCAAGGTGCACAGGGTGTAAATATTTTTGCACAGAATCCTCACCATTAGACGTATTACAATACTCTGTTTAGCAATGCTTACATCTTTCCACCGATTGTCCTCATTTCCCAGGTTCAGAGGTATATATCCAATTACTCTTTCCCATGCACGGTTGTCGTCGCTGACGTAAAGCCACGTCGGTTCTGGTGGCCTGTTATAACAGTGCATTGCTCTGACAGCCTGTTATTAGCCAAAGAAGATACGCTGGGTGCTGTTTTGGTTCCGTCGAAAAATGGGTTTTCTCCCTCGTGGAAGTTACCGTGGGATCTTTGGGCGTTCCGATTATAAGAGGTCGAGCCGTGATGCCCGAGTATGTTATATAACTATTAGGTTTACATGTACTTTCGCGGCAACGAAATATTGCCTAAACCTATTTTTATTTGTTTAGGCGCTTCCTGGTGTAGCTCGTCTTTACGTGCCAGCGGTGGTGTGTCCTCGATGTAACTACCCAAATGACAGCTCGTTCAACTTCTGTCAGATGTGTGGATATCAAAGAAGTAAAACTCGCAAACTTTTGCACCATCTTCCTCCTTAGTACAGTTTGAATGCCATTGACACGCGACTGTCAGATCTTAATACAGCGGCAGTTTCTACACCCTACTCAAAGCAAAAGTCATCATTGCGTTCGGAGTTAGAGTCTTTTCTTCATTCGCTCCCAGGGAATAAAACAATTTTTTCCGCTACCCCAAGAGAAGTGTGCCGATTTTTAGTCTGGAAAGACCACAAAGGGAAAACTAAAGTCCATGGATCCGACTGCTCATATCAAGGCCAGAGCGGAATGTCTCCCTGCAAGTGCCCTACTCGTTTGTCTTACAATACTGTTGACTCATACATTGGCAAGTTAAGGGCTGTCTTTCAAGAGGCCAGATGTAAAGGGGACTGGGACTCGAGACTTTCGGCTGGCAACCCTGCGGCGGACCCAGAAGTTAAACGATACCTCAGATCAATAACATGCGAGCAACTGCAGGCCCGTGTTATCCCAAAACAGGCCATACCTTTGTTTATACAAAAACTGCTCCAGTTAACTCGTTTTCTCGAAAACAAGTTAGAGTCTGACGCATTGCATCATAAAGATAATTTCATTATCGGTAGAGATCTAGCTTATTTCAAGTTGCTCTTTTTTAGCGGGGACCGTGGCGGTGATTTTAGGACAGTTGAAATCTCCAGAAATAATTCGTTTGCCCGATGACACAGGTTTCTTGTTTAATCACATTTGGGGCAAGACTCTGCGAGACAGTAATGCAAATGTTTTTGGCGTCCGCCGTCACCCTAATTTAGATGTGTGCCCCATCAGAGCCATTGAAAACTACGTTTCTATGTCAAGCAAACTGGGGCTCGATCTTACGACAGGCTACTTATTCTGTCCCACTGATCGGAAGGGAATGGTTTCCAACCCTCCTCTTGCTAGCTCCACTGCTGAGTCGAGACTACGCTGCTATCTCAAAGAGAGGAATATCGACAAAGGAGAGACACTACACAGTTTCAGAGCGGGCTGCGCTATCACACTTGTCTTGACTGGATCACCTCTGGCGGATATAATGTCTCATGTAGGATGGCATATTCCTAAAACTGCTAACTATTATATGAAGATTGCACACGTGCTCCGATCAGAGGGGCCCTCGGAGATCCTCGCGAGTATAGACCCGTTGCAATCGGCACCAACCGACCACTACCTTGAATTAAACACTTTAAAATGTTTTGTTTGTGCTTTTCCACCACGAGCCCTAAAGCGCCATAATTCGAGGTAGGATTTTTGAGATTGGGAGGACAAAGTAGTTTTGGCCCCATTCTATTTGATAAATTACCATTATCGTCTGTTTCAACCAACGTTTTATACTCCGTAGCTTAGAGTGAAGGGAAGACCAATGGAAATAGATTACTATTTTCAGCGGTCTTCCCTGCAGTATATAAGCTAGTTTGCATACTACTAAGCGTCACTTCACACAAGGAGTCGAGGGGTGAACTAATGGTATAACCGTAGATCATGGGGCTCATGGTCTACCCTTCACTTGATCGCGATCCCGTGTTGGTTGCCGCTTTCCCACCCACCCTTCTTCCGAAGGTGGCAACCAACATTTTCTACTCCATAGCTTAAAGAGTGAAGGGAACACCAATGGAAATAGATTACTTTCCAATGTTGGAAAGTTTTTCTAGTATACCAGAGTTGGTAAAGAATAATAACTATTCCATTAATTTTCCAGTGAAGAACAACATTTCCCAATATTGGGAGATTGTTACAATATACCAGCATTGGTAAAATAAAATAATTATTCCAATAGTTTTCCAACAAAAATGAGTATTTCCCAACGTTGGGAAATTGTAGCAATATACCAATGTTGGTAAAACAAAATAAAACCTCCAATGATTTTGCAGCCAATATTATTATCTCCCAATGTTGGGAAATTATTTTAACATACCAACATTGGTATTTATATCACTTCTCCCATGTTGGTACTCTACTTAATCTACCAATAATATCCCAATATAAGACCACTGATATTCCAGTATTATTCCAAGACTGGTATTTCACTTTTTTTCCTGTGTATCCTCGTAAACTGTCTTTGGCAGTCCTCAATTTCCATTATCATGTCCCAGTTTTCGTGTCTTGGGGTTGGGGCTCACACCTGCAGTGCATAAATTATTCCAAATGGGGTCTGACAAAAGCTTTGTAAAATGGTATCAGCACTTCTGGTTTCCTAGATATAACATTCCTAATGATCCATGACGTCATTTGTTTTGCTTTTCCAATCATTCTTGCATCTTCTCCTGCCAACAAAGCTGAAACAACCACCCCCAGATCTCTTTCCTTTTCAAGCACTTGCAAGGGTGTATGGCCCATCATGTAGTTATTTTTAGGGTTGTCCTTACCAATATGCAAAACACTGCTCTTTGATTCATTAAATTTCATTTAATTAACAATGATTTAGATAAACATATACTGGCAAAAACTAACGATAAAAGTGTCCGACGTTTCGGCGACATCTTGGCGCCATTGTCAAGGGAAACTAAATTAAATATGCGATCTCAAGAGAAACTAAGAGTCCAGAGTCATTCATTTGCATGAGTTAGACAACGACCTTAGCACGAATTGAGTCTGATTGTACGTTTAAACACGGTCATAATCGTTTAATGAGTAACATCTCATTAATGAGACAATCAAACTTGTTCTGCCATTTTTTCAACACATTAAAACAATTGTGAAGGTCATCCGGAATCCTGCCTGAGTGTCAAGACAATAGAAAGTTAACTAAGGTAAAAGTTCGGTCTACTCTGCGAGCAGGCATGGTTAAGGTCGGTAAGCAAGGTTTGGATGACAGATACATCCGCTTGCGGTCGCATAGAATTTCACATCCTGTGGTGTCGGGATTGCGTCAGGCTCATTCGATCATGTTTCGATCACTCGCTTGTTTACCGGTATGCATTCCCGTAATCTAGTGTCCTTCTTTGCCAAATCCGGACCAACCAATCGGACAATGTATTCGAACGTACATCTCGATATTCTAAAGTTCTCCTTCCACCATTCTTCAACAAAATTTCCGTTTAATAGAGCTTCAAACCAGAATTGGTTTCTCGGCCACGACCACGCATGTCTAACGCGCCTTGTCTTGCGAAGTGCAATTTGTAGCAGAATTAATCGCTTTCGTCTCGACCTCTTTAGGTGCTGCAAAAGAAAGAGCTGCTGCAATCTTGCTTTCGTCTCGACCTCTTTAGGTGCTGCAAAAGAAAGAGCTGCTGCAATCTCGATTCCTGGGTTTGCTGATCAAGGACAAGAAAATAGAACGCGAGGACTACAAGAGCCACAGCTTCTCTTTTAAACGCGAGCATTTTATGCGTGGATTTAGAATTTGCCGCCAATTCGATAAGATTGTGATTGATGACAGATTTACCTTAAGTTATTTGAGCCAGTATTAACACTGTACAAATGTACCAGGGTTTAGTAAGTTAATGTTTACCTTGGTAAACGCTTGAGTGTAAACACAGCATGTGTCTTCACAATATCAGCAGACTCCTGGTCTTAAAAGGGTATGACGACCCGAGTAGTGTTTTCTGTCATAGATTTTGATTGCAATGGAGACTGGTCAGCGACTCTTAAGTTTAGAAAGTTTTTAACAATGGAGTCCACAAGGTGCTTGGGATAGTTCAGTTTAGAGAACACAGACTTCAGTCGTTCGCACTCCTCAGTGAAGTAGGACCATGACGAAGACAGGCGATATGTGCGATCGAGCATAGTTGTCAATAGGCCGTGCTTGTGCCTATTATTGACATGACTGTGGTAATGGAGGAGCAGACCACTGTTTGTTGGCTTCACGAATACTTTAGTTTCAATACGGGGCGCTAGGTTTAGGAGTCGAAAAAATGCCAGAACAAGTTCGATTGTCTCGTTAATGAGATGTTACTCATTAAACAATTACGACCGTGTTTAAACGTACAATCAGACTTAATTCGCACTAAGGTCTATCTCATGCAAATGAATGACTCTGGACTCTTAGTTTCTCTTCAGATCGCATATTTAATTTAGTTTCCCTTGACAATGGTGCCAAGATGTCGCCGAAACGTTGGACGCTTTCATCGTTAGTTTTTGCCAGTATATGTAAATTTCATTTGCGACATGTCAGCCCAATGGGATAAGCTGTGTAAGTCCGACTGAATGGTTGCAGGTGATCGTTCGTTTCCTATTAACTTTGAGTCATCAGCAAATAACAGGGTTGTATTCGTTGTGATAGCAGGCATATCGTTAATAAACAAAAGTAACAACAAGGGCCCCAAAACGGAATCTTGAGGCAATCCAGATAATACGGGTTCCCATGTGGATAATTCGTCACCTACGCGGACTGCCATTGTTTTACCAGTAATAAAATTACGAATAATGTTGTTACATTGGCCGGTTATCCCATATGCTTTTAACTTCAACAGGAGTCGCTCATGTGGAACTTTATCGAACGCTTTCTGAAAGTCCAAGTAGACTACGTCTACTACATCCTCATCCTCTAAAATGGTATTGATGTCATGCACTGTTTCCAAAAGATTAGAGAGACACGACTTGCCGTGGACAAAGCCGTGTTGGTGCAGGCTGAGGTTGTCACGCACGTGAGTGAAGAGATGTCTATAAAGTAATTTCTCGAATACTTTACATAAAATGCAAGTAAGAGAAATAGGTCTATAATTGCATGCATCATTGAGTGAACCTTTTTTAAGTAAAGCAGTAACCATTGCACGCTTCCATGGGTTGGGGATGCAGCAAGTACTTGCAACAGCTTGAAAAAGAACTGTAACGGCCTTGACAAAGTTTTCATTTTCAGCTAGAGTTTTTATTATCACAGGATGTACACTATCGGGTCTAGCCGCTTTATGGATGTTCAACGAGTTCAGCTGTTGTACGACTTCCTCCTTTCCTACAGTGAATTCATTTATTTGTTCTGTTACATTTTCGAGAACACAGTTTTCATTCAGAGCTTCCTCTCTGGTAAAAACGGAAGCAAAAGACTACACTAGTAAATCAGCAGTCTCCTTAGGGCAAGTAGTAGTTTGTCCATTAGCTTTTCGCAAGCAAGATACTGTTTTATTCGACTTCTTTTTGTTCCTTAGATGCGCAAAAAATTTGATTGGATTTTGTTTCACATTTTTGGAAATTTTTTTTCTTTAAATTACGGTTCTACAGATTAATATTTTCTTCAAGTTCAGGGGCAAAAGTGATATTGAAACGAGACAGAGAAATGTTGAAAGTTTGCCACACATTTTTATTTTCCTTTCGTGCACGACGGAGTTTCGAACCCTCCCATGGTACTTTGCATATTGGTATTCCTTCTTTTGCATTTTTTTTGTACTAAAATTGGGACACTATAATGAATTGCATGTAGTATTTTACTTTCGAGTTCGCCACACATAATGTCAACACAGTGGAGTGCCTCTTCAGAATAGAACCAATCTATCTGCCGACCAGTACTAATTAACCTAGGAATATCACATTTAGCCCAGTTAAATTCCTTAGAAGCCAGATATTCCACATTATCATACAATTTCACTTCCAGTACTGCTGTTAAATGATCACTTCCATGCAGTAGGGAACCTAAAGTAAATTGTTTGATAATGACAAAGTCAGAGGTTACATTTTGATCTAGCGTAGATTCCTGGATTTTGTGATCAACTATCCGCCTTCTTGTGATGTCGTCAGTGATATGCCATGTGAGACCACACGAAACAAAACAGTCAATGTACTTCTTTTGATTTCACAATTTCTTATCAGAAGTATCAATGGGTCCATGAACTGTTCTGTTAGACCAACAAACATCTGGAAGATTGAAATCACCCACCAAAGTTACTTGATCAATGTCGCTAATAGGTAGCTTGTGTAGTTCAGACCTCACGGCTATATCGTGTTCTTCAGTGGATGATGGTGATCGATAGAGACAAACAATGTTTACATCGCCATGCCCAACGAGTCACGTAAAGAGAATGATTCCAAGATTTGCGCATTATATCTCATGTGTACATAAATACATGAACAGCTACCGTGCGTCCCTGTCATTTCTAAAGATTCTGTAATTAGGTATTGCAAGCTCAGCGTCAAAATATTCTGTAGAGAAGCGAGTTTCTGTTATGCAAATAATGTCAATATCACTAGAGTTTACAATGCATTTAATTTCACCAAGCTTGTTAAACAGAGAACAAGCATTGGTATAAAAAATTTTTAAGTCGTGATGCGGCGAGGATCATTTATTGTTGTGAGGAGTGTCAATATCCTTGTGAGTAACAGGCCCGCTCGTAGCGTTCCTAGCTGAAGTAATGCATGTACTGGATCTAGTAACGCACGCAACAGACACGTTTTGTCTCTCACACCATTTCTTCATTGCCTCAAATTCCAATTTCCTCTCACTTTGAGTGAGATCCCTACTAAACCAGTAGATTTGATCTTCCAATTTCACATTCCTCTTAGCAAAAAGTTCAATGACAGGATCCTCTCTGTAGAACACTACATGCATTGGCCTGCAATTGGAGCTCTCATGGTTGGCCCTAATGTCGCCTAAACGCATTATTTTCGCAGGTTTCTCTTGAAGACCAACTTGGTTAGATATTCTTTCAAACAAGGTTGTATCAAAAGCTCTGCGATCATCCGCTACTTCTGACTGAGACTCCGGCAACCCCTTAATAATTATATTACATCTTCTTTTATGGCGCTCGCTACTCTCTTGGAGTACTCTATGATGTCCTGTGTCGATAATTTCTGATTCTAGTTTGCGGTTCCTTTCTGACACAGCTTCAGAACTTTTTTGGAGAGCATCTTGCACAAGCTTAGGCATTACTTCTTTCACAAGTTTCTCCATTACACCTGAAAGCTGGTTCAGCATTGTGGAATGGTCACTTACCGAATTGTTATGATTCAATGTGTCAGGTTCGACATCCTGTTTTACCCAAACAGGTTTAAATGAAGTGGCACATTCGGGGCATAACCAGAATATGACAGCCAACGCTTTCTTCGTTGGAATTTGTTTCCGGAGCGAATGAAGAGCCGACCCGTGTATTTGACCAGCAGCCATGCATTGAATTTGTGCTAGCAACAGTAAAAGAAGCAAAGAAAGATCATAGTGAAGACGACACTGGCAATAACTCTACTGATGAGAGGTAAGTGTGATTTTTAAGACTTACTAAACTTTTCGTTGTTAACAAAAGCATTTAAAAACAGGCATCATTGTACTTGTTCTTGTCAAGTACAAAAAAAGGAAAAAAATATAACAAAGTAATGTACTGGCTACCTGAAACAGCCATAGGGGGCTAGTAAAGACAGGAAGACATTCAAGGAAGGAAGTACACCCTTCGTGATACTAAGGTACCCGACCTTAAAGCTGCGTTCCTCGGATCTACCCTGTTAAGGCTCTCTTTGATGCGCCTTTTTAGTACAGTGTACCCCATTGCCCTAATGTGTCCCCGTAGATAAGGTTCACCTGTGGTTGATCCATGTCTTCCAAATGAAATCACGAATAGTGCCGTCAATTTCTTCATCAGTAATGGTACTCACGCAGGACAAATGCTCTAGATCAAATAAACGGACTTGGCGCATTATTCTACAATGAAATACTATGAAATCCCTAGCAATCTTTACTCAATTGAAACCTATCCCTCTTAAATCTTTGAGTACCTCTGACGGAATGTTTATCGATGGTCTACCTGGGCGTCCATTCTTTAGCAATTGACAGGAGAGATAAGTAACACTGGATGGCCTTGTTATACTGTTTCCAAAATGTTGGAGAAATTTCTCAAGTAATTCAGTAAACATCAGTCTCAGATCATCCAACTGTTTTACGTCAGTTTTGTCGGTAACTATAGTCGCCAACTGATCTGGTAATCTTATCATTCTTTCCAAAAGATCTACATGGGTTAAGACCTTGGAAACATGGCGGTCGTCTCTACCAAATGAACTCTGACTTAGAATTTCCTCACTCCTTCTTATCATGTTCTCAAAAAATCCTTTATTTCGGATTCTCCTTCCTCGTCAATGTACTCTTCTGTTCCCGCCATCTTTATCATGAGGTCGTTCTGTCCCAGCATCGTCCTAACAGATTTTACCGCTCGACCCAGACCCCAAGATGTGAATGAATATGTGTGAACATTGAATGGATGTGAGAATTAAATTGAACGAATGGGGATTAAACTGAATGGATGTACGGATTGAATTGGACGAATATAGACAAGGAATTAAGTGGGTGCGAACTAAAATGACTCCATAAAAGAATTAAGACAAAAGGCAATTAAAAATGAAATTGAATACACAAGGATTAAATTGAATGAACACAGAAATTGAATTGAATAAATACAGATTGAATTGAATGGATATAAAAATTGAATTGAATAAAGACAGATTGAATTGAATGGATATAGAAATGAAATTGAATAAATACGAATTAAATTAAACGAATGCAGAGATTGAATTGAATACTGTACATAAATATTAAATTGAATCAAAATAGAAGTATTGAATATTGCTACATTTGGCTTGGCATAATTAAGATAAGAAAACAATACAGTATGTAGTCACTTATATCAAAGTACTATGGTATTCAGGACCAGTACAAACTATAAAATCTATTACAAAACAGCATTGTATGTTAATTAAACCTTTAATAATATTTAATTTGAAGAATTTCTGAAACCAATTTTAAGAACATTTTAAGAACACTTTCAGGATGATTTCTCACTAAGCACCTCTCAAATAAGAACATGATCAGCCTTAAACCTGAAAAAAGCGTTCTTATATGCGGGTGTTTACTGTACAAAATAAATGTAAATAGCTTGAATGACCGGCCATTGTTGGCAATGTTCTCCTACTCACCGTGCTGGTCACACATTGGACCTTCTCTTAACAAGAGATGATGATCAATTAGTTACATCTGTTTCTATTCATGATGCCACTTTCTCCGATCATTTTGTTGTTAATGGTGTTTTGTCTATGGAGAAACCTTCGTTTACAAAAAACAAACTATTTAAGAATTTTTATATCGATCTTTTCATCAGTGACATTTGAGGCCCTTCCCTCATCAGTAATCCACCAAATGAACTTGATGATCTAGTTGCACTTTACGATTCTGAGCTATCTGGAGTCTTTAACAGACATGTTCCCATTAAGAAGTGACCATTACCATTCACCCAGCGGCACCTTGGTACTCAGAAGAATTAAAGTTTGGAAAGAGGGAAAAGGGACGGCTTGAGCAACAGTGGCGTGCTTCCCGTTCTACGCGCGATTGCGAAGCTTACACGAATCAATGTAAAGTTCTTAAGGACCTGCTATCTTCGTCAAGAAGTAACTATTATTCAAATCTAGTTGCTGAAAAAAAGGGCTAACATGAGATCGCTTTTTGCAGTTTTTAGCAAACTACTTCATCGACGTCATGAGGTGCAGTACCCAAGGCATGATTCCTCATCTTCTTTGGCTAATGATTTTGTTCTATTCTTTGGTGACAAAATCAGAAGAATCCATCGTGACCTTGATCAAGTCCCACCTTTGGATACTACTGTAGATAACGGTACTACTGGCTGTCAACTGAACATGTTTTCGACTGTTCCACCGGATGAACTCTTGAGTATCATCGGCTCAACTACTCCCAAGTCCTGAGATTAAGGGGTTTTTTTTACCTAAACAGTGGGGACCCACATTCCTGACCCAAGTTTAGCTCCTCATTATATTTTATATATCTATATATTTTATTAAAGCACCTTTGACAAAGAAGGAAAAACGTCACGCAGGGTCTGGAAGGATATTCTCGGGGTCCAGGATTTGATCAAAATACAGCACAGGATTTGGGAAAACGCAAAATATCTTGAATTGACTGCTTCTCAGGAGGAAGGATTGAGCAGAATTGGGCATGGAATGAGGGATTTCTTGCCTGATTGTTGGGAATTCAGGAAATTTTCACCACCTAGATGAACGTTCTGGCCGCGAAAGTGAATGAACCAGGTCAGTGCTAACTCACATGCTTCTCATCCCATCTTTCAAGGTAGCTACTTTCTTCACTAGATGTACAACTTGGAGTTGAGGACCTCCTGAATGAAATTGGCAAACTATTTCCAGTGTGGGTACCTGAGGGCTCATCCAACGAACTCAACAAGGTAGTTTCCGTGTGGGTACTTGACGGCCACTTGAATATACTCAGCAAGGTGGTCTCAGTGTGGGCACTCTAGGGACTGCTGAAAGTAGTGGTACTTTCAGTGTTGGCACTTCCTGTTCCAAATGAACCAATGAATGGCAAGAAATAGTTATGCCGGACAATACCATGTGGCTAAAATCTAATTCCCAGGTGTTATACACTCTTGTTATTTGCGGGCTTACATTACAAGACACCTTTTCGCTTTTTGACGTGACAATGAAATAACATGGGTACCCCTTAACCCTTAATACACTGTACAGTCTCAAGCTTGTGTCAGTGGGCCCTTAAAGCAGTTTTTTAAGTGGGGGGGCCGACCACTGTTATCTTATGAAACTACTTTTTTGGGAAAAGTCTTTTGCTTAATTTAATATTTTTTCTGCAAAAATTTGCTTACTCCTACCTTAAAACCTAAATCAGGATAGTAACTTAATTGTAAGAAGTGACTCGGCCTATTACCCTTTTGAAAAGGCTAATCATTTAAACTCGGTCTTAAACAAGGACACTGCCTATAAAAGGGATAGCTCCTCCCCCTCTTTGTCACCCAAGTGCTGTTTGCACGACTGTATTCAATACGGCAGCCTAAGTAAGCAAGAAGAAGGGAACACACTGATATTGAACAAGAGGCTGTAATGAAGTGTGAGCGCTTCATTTTTCGTGGAAATTTGTCTGTTCTGCTTATAAAAGTAAAACTAACTTCAAGTGCAACTGTTTTTTGTTCCAGATACAATAAATTAAAGATTTTGGTGTTCAGAAATTTGAATTTGGCGCCCGAAACTGTTCCTCCAATGGCGCCATTTCTGTACACATCCTAGGCTCCACGCGCTCGTCTCTTCCTATCCTTGAAACTTCAGTTTCCCAAGTTGAGGTTTTTTATGGTTGTGTCATGCTCAGAGCTTTTGATCCGAACAGGGTCCGAAGAAAGTCCGAACAACAGAAAGGTTTCGATTCATGGCGGACGGCGGTTGCGGAAGGTACGGTTTGTTTCTTCCCCCGTCTTTCCCCCTGAATTGAAATACTTTGCTGCTACGCAATTGCTTTTTTGACGTATTTAACGTCTCCTTTTTTGAAGTGAGTTTTCGTTCCGCCATGTCCAATTTTACTTCAAAGAAAGCCAAGGTAATGGATAGTCGTCCAAGGATTCGACATACAGCTGGAAGTGGAACCTGAAAGTGAAGGGCGTTTGCAGTGCGTCAAGTCTCAACTCTAGCACGTGAAAAGTGTCCTTTGTATCACAAGCCAGACAACGATGGGAAATCTTCTTATGATTAAGAAATTGTTACAGGTTTTTCAAGAGTGTAAGCAAAGTGAGGAATGGGAAGGCAAACCCCTTTGTGTTCTTCATCGAGTGAAGAACTTAAAGGACAAAAGTGCCGCTCATGCGATGTTGACATTCAAACATATATTCTTCCACCGTACATCTTGGCAAGTGGGGAAAACACGACTGGATGTTTTGACATTCACACAGCTACATTCTCGGTCAGAAATGTTGTAACACTGACGGAAAATTTTCCCTCCTCCCCTTTCAATGTTGATGTTTATGGGTTCCAGTGCAAGACCCAACTGGGAAACGCAACATTAGAATGGCAAACGCAACATTGAAGGGAGGGAGGAGGAGGGCTGCATTATCAATAGCTTGGATGCAAGTTACCTGCTGTTCAAGAGAGGTGTTCCAACTATTTATGACCGAGGTTGTCTGAGTGTTGAATGATGCATTTCAGATAAGAAATGCGCCATTACTAATGTGTTCTCTAACGGGTGTTTTGTTGGACTTTCGCAATGAAAAGAAGTTCAAGCACGTTTCTTTAGTTACAAAATTGCTATAAAGAGTTGATTTGTTGCTAAGAAGGAATAATATTTCGAAGAATTACGAAAGAAAAGCTGCACTAGCATAATGGCCTTTGAACACTGTATCGATAATGTGACAGGGGCAAGAGCTTTTACTTAAGCCGGGTTAAACGACTTTCCGTTTGTAAAGTTGCTGATTTTTGTGGTATTTCAAGAATTATTTGTAAGAATTTTCAAAGCAAATAGAAGCACTCCCTCGCATTTATGAAGTTCCTTGAAAAGAGGCTGTAAGTTCAAGCTAACTGAAAGACAAAGAACGCACCTGATTCGCTGTCTCAGGGTCCTACAAAAAAGAGACGGGACTTTCACCTGTAAAAGACTAATGGAGGAGGCCGGAATTGAAGAAAGTGATGTTTCAACAAGGACAGTTACACATTACCTAAATTCAGCGGGGTACCTTTATTTGCAGACAAGGAAGAAAGGACTTATGACTGAAGATGATCACAGAAAAAGAGTGGCTTTTGCTAAAATCATGGAAAGAAACTTCAGCGCGGATGTTTGAAAAAAAAGAAATTGCATTCTACTTGGATGAAACATCCATCGCATATAAGAGAAATCCTT